>NC_071088.1:111181129-111346129 GCF_027358695.1 Spea bombifrons
TTATGTCCGTGGATATGTGGACGAAGATAGAAGAAAGGAGGAAGGAGAACAAGAACATGCAGAACAAGATGATGCGAGACACGGAAGCGGAAGTGGTCGGCAGAGAGGGTAAGGAGACATTCAGAGAGCATGAGAGTAAACGAAAATGGGATTGTGAGAGAGTAAGAGTCTGAAAGAGTGTGCAACAGTGAGACTAAATGCCCCCTTTTTTTGTTGGAAACGAACATGTAGGCAACGGAATTTGTTGCCCAAACGAATGGGCCAAAAATGAACCGAAAAATTTGTCTGAATAATTTCTGGCACATTTAAAAGCCCAGTCTGGTGGACTGGTCTGCATCCTGTCCAGCATGATAGATTTCCAAAGGATGCAGATTAAGGCATCAATAGTGCCTAGTGATCTATGGGCCTACCTGGGAACTCTCCGGGATTGCCGGGTGAAGCACCGCTTCTCCGGTTCAAGACCCGAATCCTCCGGTTTGCGGGGTCTTGACACGCCCCGCTCCCCGCCCATTTTCTCTTGAAATAGGGGTGTTTCAAGCAGATGTCAGGGGACCGCCCGCCGAAGTCAGTGGGTAGTCCTGGCCACGTCCCGCAAGGGAAGGCTCTGGGTAGTCGGAGGCAAAAAGTTCTCAGGTATGTTTATGGGCCCTCATTAGAGGTTGAAATGGCAAAGCATGGGCAGATTAAAAAAAAACAACCAATTGAACACAGATATGCCATTCCCTATTATGGGAGTTAAACCCATCACTTCTGTGTATATATATACTTTAAACAGGTCTTAAGGATACTAAACATAGTATAGAGTGTTAAATGTCCTAATAGCGCAACCTGTCAAATTGCTTAGCATTAGTTGTTTTCCATTGATGTGATGTATTATTTTAAGTGGTGCTAATTTAGGTGTTATTCAAGTTGAATAGCAAACCCTTTATTTTAATTAATACTAATTAAAGGGTAGATTGGTCATTAAAGTCAAGCCCACCCTTACAAAAAAATTACTGCAGTTTTTCTGAAGTAATACTGCAGTTTTTTGGACATGAAAAAACTGCAATACTGCACTTTTACTGCACTTTTTTATATATTGCAAACCTACAGTTGTAATTCAATGTACTGCAGCTTTATTGCATTTGTACTTCCTTACCAAAAAAACTGCAGTAAAACTGCAGTACAGTGAAGTACAAATGCAGTAAAAAAATAACTGCAGTAAAAGTGCAGTACAGTGAAGTACAAATGCAGTAAAACTGCAGTAAATGTGCAGTAATACTGCAGTAAAAGTTTTTTCATGTCCAAAAAACTGCAGTATTACTTCAGAAAAACTGCAGTAATTTTTTCGTAGGGGCAGTATCTTACATTTTTTTTCACCTGGGCCCCAGAAAAAATTATCTACCAACTTCATAAAAGCTCTCTGAAGAACCGATTGCTTTGCTATTTTTCTTTGTAAATGTCATGCAGGATTGTTGCACTTTGGGCCTTTATGTTGGCCTGTCCTGCCACACCACCAAGGGAGCTGGGAGGTTTGGTTTATATTACCTCCAAACATGCTTTGCAGTGATGTATAGTGCTAATAAAATCACACACATATACAATAAGACTATGTACACAAATCTAGAAAACAGTTGGCAGGTTTCATTTCCAGCTTCTGTAGGGTATCTGCCAATTTCTAATATATCAGGGAAAAACTCATGGGAATTTGAGTCTGGAGACATGTTGGGTACGGATTTTGAGTACCTGCCTAGAGAATATGCAAAAACCAACAAGCCCTGAACGTTACCATATTTATCATTGTCTACAAGTGTCCAACAATACAAACTATACAGCTAATCCTTAAAAACAGCTTCCATTAAATTCAGTTGATGACATACAATGTCTACTGTGAGTTATGTTAGGAAATTGCAGTAGCGTTGATATAATTAAAAATGAGCATGGGTGAGTTTTCAGTTTAATATAACATCATAACACAACACCCAATTTGGCTTAAATTCATTGTGGTGCTGCCAGTCCCTAAACATTAATCTACTCAGAACATTTAGGGAGGACAGGGCATAGAAACACATTCTTTATGAATACCGTAGGACAGGCTGACAGGCTATTAAACGGCTGTCCGTCCTTGGTTAGTTCATCTCAGATTTGCGTGGTATTGCATCCTTCAAGGGTTCTCTTGTGGCTCACCACAATCGAAGACATGGACCTTCCTGCTCTCTTGTGCCTAGAGGGACCACCAACCACACTGGCTAGGTCCATGAAAGCTAAAACATACTTCTGGAGCTGTTGGTTCCCCCGTGCAGAAGAAAATTTGCCTCGCATTTTAGTTCTGGACTGCCCTTATGGCAGGATCAGACTGATAATGTTGATCGAGATTTTTTCCTCTGTAATACCAAAACTTCAGGTGCTTCCGAGATGCACCGTATGACAGGCCACTAAGCGGCTGTCTTTCAATGGTGAGTTTAGGTTGGTACTCTCCATGTTATCGCATTTTTGCCATATTTCCAGAGAGCAGTTCTAAAATGAGGGGTAATCAATGGGAATATTCTAATGGTTTCTTACCTTAGGCTTTGGTCTTTATAAATATAACCCTTTGCTTCCACGCATAGTTGATGAATTATATGATGGAATTATCCCAACTTTCAGGCTAGATTTTATTACAAAAAGAGGTGCCATTCAGGGGCCACACTGAACCATTTAAAACCAAAATAAAAGGAGAGCATTTTTGGCATGCATTTATTATTTTTTGGTTTCTGACATGAGTTAACAGGGATCAAGTAATAAAACGATCTAAATTTGTAGCCCCAATTTGCAGAGATGTGAAGGCTAAAACAAGGGTGGGTGTACGGACATGTTACGTACTCATATTCCACGAAAGTCTCCCCTCAAAGAATTATGGACGTCTGGAATCACCAACGTGTTAATCTCATTACTCATTGATTGCTCCACCTATGTGAGTTCAGACAAGACACTTTACCCTAATAGAACCATAAAAGAACCCATCCCCTACCATGACATGAAGGGCCAGTGGCACGCCAGCTGTGAATCACCATCTTTTGACCCACAAAAACTGTATTATCCATTTAATTATAGTGACGTAGGCAAATCATCCCCCCAGCAATCCATACATCCATATGCCTCATACAAAGTCTAGTGTAATTTGGACAACTGGAAAAATCAGAAGTCTGTAAACGTGTGTGATGTTGCATGCACCTGTCAGAAAGGGTGAGATGTCGGTATTTACAGTTGGAGCTGACTGCAATGGAATGTTTCTGTTGGTGACTGGACCACTTAACATTCCGCGGGGACCTGGTAACTAACAATATATTTTCTGTGTAAGTCTGTCTGTCTATGTATGTGAGTATTTCTGTGTGTGTTTTTACCCTGTATATATTAATGTTAGGTGTGGCCACAGCCGTGGAATTTTTAACTTTCCATTCTGACACTATAAGGAAAAGTAATCGACTACAGCCATGCATGTATGAATGTATTGATGATATTCCCCTTTTTGACTCAATCAGTGAAAAAATACTTTTATGATGTTAGTGATGGTGCCAGCAGTACACTCTCTCTCTCTATATACATACAGTGAAGGAACAAATTATTTGATCCCCTGATTATTTTGTACGTTTGCCCACTGACAAAGACATGATCAGTCGATAATTTTAATGGCAGGTTTATTTGAACAGTGAGAGATAGAATAACAGCAAAAAAATCCAGAATAACGCTTTTCAAATAAGTTATAAATTGATTTGCATTTTACTCATGCATTATTTCTTTCACTGTATTTATACTATATATATATATATATATATATATATATATACACCATATATAAAACCTAGAATATTCAATTCTGCAAGTCTCAAGGCTTGCAAGAAAAGCACATGTTCACACATGCAAATCTTTTGTGGTAAGCTGAGACTGGAAACACTCTCAGTGTAGGTGTCCCAGATAACAAAAGAATTATTCTCAGATGGTTGATGCTTTCCGTCAAACTCACTCAACGGCTGGAACCCCTGGCAGTGCCACAAATTCCCCAAATTCCATCTGCTGCCAGCCTCATACTTGCACACCCTCCAGGGCCGTTTGGAGGGGGAGGTTGGAACGCAATGTGCAATTAACAAGGGTATTTTTCCATGTTTATCTATCTTGGCAAGGTTTTGCGTCTGTGATGAGGATAATATTAGAGGATGCTGCTTTGGGGGAGCTACACAATAAACTCACAGCTGGAAGAAAGCTGGTATTTGACAAAGAAAGATTATTTCTGCCGGGTAACTGTATTCTAACAATCTAGCACCTGCGTATTTCTCAATACACAAGTCAATGAAACATACAAAGCAACCCATTCTAAAATTGCAGTCTGTTACTTCTGCTGTAAAGATCACTGTTTAATTTGTATCAGTATAATGTCCTAGCAGAAGTGAACAAAATTAAACACTGCCCTAGAGAAAGAATAATTTAACATCTATGGTAAATTCATACTAACATATTTTTTCCCTTTGGTCACTGGAGATGAAGCCTGTTTTTGGAGCAGCTGAGGATGGAAACGAATGTTAGCTCATTGTGTGTGCCCCGTATACATAACCTTGTATGGGGTTTTTATCTACACCACGTTTTATCAAATATTTACCAACATTAAGTCCCATAAATGGGACAGTAAAGGCCACATAAAGCATTTTACGGAGCAGAATTATCACCATTCATATACTTTACAATTAGGCTATGGTCATATTCATGTGGATGCAAAACTCCCACTCGCCCACTGAGCTGGAGACTATGAAAAAACCCTAATACAGCAGAGCAGCTGTACATGGGCAGACAATTCTAATGTGTTAATACATAAAACATGAGAGGGATACTGTAATTAGCGTATGAAACAAAAACTGATACTGTGCAGAAACATACGGTCTGTAGTTTGCTTAAATAACGTCTGTTATTTAGGTGGTATGCGATGTAATGTATATGGGATTCACATGTTTTCATTCAATATATTTTATTTTGTTTTTATTTTAAAAAACAGAATTTTTATTTTAAAGAGGACTATGCTGTAGTATACTAAAATAGGTTATTGTTTCACTAATATTTGTACCCATGCTTGGCTCATTTTGCAAAGAAAAGACAATAATGGTCAATTGATCACACCTGGTATTACTGTTATCCCAAAATATTATCTGTGATGTATGTACAAATAAACTAAGGAATACAATTATAGTGGGGGGAAAATACAAAGAAGTGCAGTCTGGAATATTTATGCCCCATACCAGGTGGCAGTATGACAAATGGCTGATCCCATTGATCAATATTTGGTTTTAGCATCATGAATCATTTATTGAGTGTCCAGACAAAGGAAGATCTGCTGTCAACAGCCTATCCAGTGATGAGCGCATTGACCACTCATCAGCACACTAATCCCTATGATTCACTTACCCATTGCTCAAGCAGCTTGTAGTCCAAGCTTCTCTTTACATAGCCAAGTAGCATGGTGCTCTTTGGACTTTCTCATATAATGGTCTAAGACCTTTTACTATCCCCTTTTTTAAATAATGGCATATTAAAATTCAGGTTATTGGCTTCTAGACCATATATGGCAAAATTATCTCACGCTGACAAAACCTGACGATAAACTTCAGGTATGGTGACCATAATTCACTTCACAAAGGAGATACATAAGAAAAAAAAGAAATTCTGTTCTGCCTTTATCCAACAGTAATTCTCTACAATATATTTTAATAACGTTTTCACAAGTGGCTTGTTAATTCTTAAAAATGCTTGCAAAAAATAATAAAAACTTGCAGTATCCTAAGGTCCACTTTGTGCGCCAATGTCTCAATGTCACTCCAACAAAACATATGAAACACTGTTTCTTATCTCTTACCCTGCTTTTGCTGACATTTCTTCCCGTTGTAAATTAAAGGTTCACTCCCACTATTTCACAGAATCTAAATTCCAGTATGCAAATAAACCCTAGCAGATCTGTAATTTTATTCATCAGTGAATGCGTGGGTCAGTCAACAACTAAGCATCTCCATTAAGAATGATTAATAAAGGCAAACTGAGCATGATTAGTGAATTATACCTGTGAAAAGTATTCATCATTCAGCAGTAGTGGGAATGTTTTTCTGCTTAGTTACAAAAGGTAGGTAGAACAGCATCTTTTAAGGAAAACCTTTCCAAAGGGTATAGGATTCTATGACTAAGGAAGCATTGTATATTATTGCTGGAACAATATCTTCAATATTAATTACAGGGGGGATTTCCACTGGAGGGGACATACTTAGGACATCTATATGTTTTATCTGAATTACGACAACCAAAATAATTCCTCAGGTATGAGATTCTGTCTAGCTGACAAAAACAGACCAACGAGCAAGGACTTTGGAAAAAGGAGCATATTGTCAGAAAAATACTACTTCCTAATCCGAAATATTTAGCACCTCATACAATATTTACTGGTACAGCAGCAGACAGCAAGACGCTCATAAAAGGGGTAAAGCCAACAATTCCTATGGTCTCTTTTTAAATAATTCAATCAGAAAAGCAGACTTCCTTAGCTAATCTTTTTACAACCTAATCTACCGCAGTAGATGTGAAGGCTATAAAGCGGATTTTGGTCAATGAGTTTTTCTAAAAAAAAATTCTCAAATATTCTCGGCTCAAATATTTGATAACAAAATTTATTCGGTTTCAACAATAATTTTGAGTGAAATAAAATGTTTATCTTTCTAGGCCTCTAATGGGCCCTATAAAGGTCTCACAAATCTCCATCACCTGGCACCGCCCCATCACTATGAAGACAACAAATGTGGACATCTACCATAACTGTACACCACATACCTAATATATTAGTGTGGAAGAATGACGTATTGGTAATTAATTCTTTATGTTGTCACATAGGTAAATATACTGTCACGGGGTAGGAGCTTAGTGAATTGCAGGTCTGTGATCCTAAAAATCTGTTGAAACCCTCTTTCTAGAGTGTTTCACTTGATAGCAGACACTTCTTTCTGCCCTGTTTAAAACTAGGATGTGTAATAGCCTCAGACAGAGGGGTCCTGTTTTGTCCATGGACAAACCCAAAATCTTATCTGGAAGAACCTTACCAGGGAGTGAGCCTAACGGTACCAGAGCCAATTGTGAAATCTAGATAGTTGAACATGTAGATAGTTTTTATCTTTAGTGCATTGCATATGAATGGATGAAATGCATTCATGTCCTTATGTATTCTTTATCAGAAGCAAGTGTACTGGGGTGGGGTGGAAAAAAATCTTTTGTCTTGCAGGGATTGTGTGTTTTATTATCCAGAGAATGTCCACTGTCAGTGATCGGGAAATGACAACATCACCCTATTCAAGCGGTATTTACTACCCAATTACTGACAGATTTGTATGGGGGGATGGGAGACATTATGTAGGGATTAACCTCTGTTGATATATACGATACAGTGGCTGATATTACTATATGCTATAGAATTGGTTCCCTATAAGCCTTATGATTTTCACGTGAAGATTTCATTGTGACAAGGCATTGAATAAAATTCCTTTTGGTTTTAATTTCCCTTAACTCTGCGTACAAGGATATCCCTTTCCAAAATCAATAAAGCAACGGAGACCCAGCTAAGCCTAAACTAGGGAGGGTCATTGCCGCTCCCACTAAAGAATGCTTCTGGAAATTATTTAATGCATTTTAATTAAAAATATTAACCGGATTCCCTACTTGGCCAGCACTCCCTTCCTGCACCTGCCTTATGTTTTTTAGGTTTATTTAACTCCTTCCAGGCACGAATACACATGTCAACAGAGTCAGAGGGCAAAAGTGTAAAGACGCAACAATGAGCCGTGGCTGCTAGCAGGGAACAATTATTTGTAATTGCAAGAAAATGTTATTGACAGAGCCGGCCTTAGGCGTTGTGGCGCCCTGTGCGGACTACTCCTCTGGCGCCCCCCCTCACCACCCCCCTTCAAACTACCCGCCCTCTCTGCCCCTTTAAACTACCCCCCCTCTGCCCCTTCAAACTACCCCCCCCTGCCCCTTCAAACTACCCCCCCCTCTGCCCCTTCAAACTACCCCCCCCTCTGCCCTTCAAACTACCCCCCCTCTGCCCCTTCAAACTACCCCCCCTCTGCCCCTTCAAACTACCCCCCCCTCTGCCCCTTCAAACTACCCCCCCCTGCCCCTTCAAACTACCCCCCCCTCTGCCCCTTCAAACTACCCCCCCCTCTGCCCCTTCAAACTACCCCCCTCTGCCCCTTCAAACTACCCCCCCCTCTGCCCCTTCAAACTACCCCCCCCCCACACTTACCTTGTTGCCGGAGTCCTGCGGTAAGAGCGGGAGGCATCCATCTTCTCGCTCTGCCGGCATTTCATGTTGAGCGCCGGTATAGTCCGGCGCTCAAAATGAGATGCTGGCACCGCGACGGAGTCACGGAGAGTAAGGGGCGCCGAGCGGTTGCCGAGAACTTCACGAGCAACCGCTCGGCGCCCCTGACCGGGACTTAGATTAAAGCATCGGTTTTTTTAAAAAAACTTTATTTAACATCAATGATGTTAAATAAAGTTTAAAAAAAAAAAACGATGCTTTAATCTAAGTCCCGGTCAGGCGCCCCTGCAACCATGGCGCCCTGTGCGGTCGCACAGGTCGCACACCCCTAAGGCCGGCCCTGGTTATTGATATTGTTATTTACGACCCACAGAAGGGCCCAAAGTTGAATAATTCACATACAATTTGCGGCTTGGTTTGCTTTTTAGAACAATGTCAGGCAGAAAAATATTTTAACCGATGGCTTTTTTGGCCACTTTTTAGACCCTTTGTTATTTCTGTTGTGTTGTCGTTTGCAGGTAATTGTCAAAAATCTGTGTCCCTATCAGTAATGCAATCCTGGTGTGCTTGCAGATTTGGGGATACGACAGATCGCAGCCGGAACCAATCCCCCAGTCCCAGCATTGACAGGTAGCCCCCAAATTTTCTGGGAGGAAATGAAAGCTGTAGTTTTAAATGGAGGTTACCAATGATTTGTTCCTGCCCCGATGGGTGCGACACAATGAGCCAGCTGTAGCAGCATTGGATTAGTGCTACTTGTGCCTGGACTGTGTCATCATAATGAGCTAATCTATGGGTTTATAGCGGGAAATGCACCCACTAACAAAAACGCCATTGACTGCTATAGCGAATGAAGACATATGACACAACAAAGGACAACTTGGTGTATTCTACAATAAAATAATGTCACTCATGGCAAGTATCCATTTCATGAAACACCCTCCCCCATCACATTAATCAGCTCTCCCCTCAATAGATTTACTGACTGACTGACACCATACAGATTGTTTTTACAGAATTCCAATCCTAGGATTTAAAAAGTACAAAATCTACCAATAATTAATAAGAACTAGGAAACGACATCCATTTACATCAAAGAATTCGCCACTCGTGAAAAATGCAGCCATGAAGTGTACACTCCTAGGAGATTCACCAGTTTCCCCTCCATCTGTATGCGCAGGCAAACACTTGCAGGTTTATTCACTAAAGCAGGATTTTATAGAAGGTTTTGGTTTTGCTAACCTTCCAATACATAATAATTAATCAACTCCAGCAAGCTGCCCTTGCAAGGGCTTGGTTGTCCCTGTACAGTATAATAGATCTGGACTGGGCTATGGATAATAAGGTGGCCCTGGCACTTTAAGGCCAGCGGCCACCTAACGTCAGCATGGCCAATTCCCGGATATTCGCATTACGTTTTGATGCTCACTTGAAGCAGCAGATCAGGTTTGTATAGAGTGATGGCAGGTGTCAGATATGCCCGCTGTCCAAGACTGTAATATTTCTTGGAAGTCACCAAAATTATTTAATTATGCATGATACAGTCCTTCATGCACTAGGAAGGTTGACCCTTCATGATGCATATTTGAAACGCTACTGGAAATTTTAGGCTTATATAATAAAATATTTTATATAGAGATATTTAGAGATATCGGATTTGTAACTATTTAGTCCATGTTTCTTGTTTATTTCACAGAAGCATAAAACTGCAAACTGTGCATAATGTCTGACATCAGTAATGTGTACAGAAGCAATCCCAAACAGCAGAGAAAAGGACAGACAATTAAAGCCATACAAGGATGGGTTATTAATGTAGAAGAGAATAATACACAGACGAAATAAAATAAACAGTAGTGCTTCTTTAAATATTTAAATATTAACTAGAAATTGGTATTTAAGTTGCTGACAACTTCAAAGTTATTGGAAAAATAAAACAGACAACGTAATAAAAAACAAGAAACATAAATGTTTTATATTATTAAATATTTACAGTAAGAAGCCAAGCACTGAACTACATCTTGCATGGGTCTTTTGCATGCTTCTGCGCTTTGCAAAAGCTTTTATTTTCTATAAAGAATGTAGTGTGATGTTTTGCCTAGTGTAGAGAATGTATCAATATTAGAGCTATCTTACTGGAACTGAAATGCCAAACAATATGTTATGTTAACATCAAAGTGTCCTGTTTCATTGGTGTGTTTAAAACTTCTGTAACCTCAGTGTTTGCCTTTCTTTTTCCAAAGCTCTGGTATCACTCGGCATGTTAGGTTATGTTCTTTGGTATGATGGGGAGGATGGTATAAGTTCTGCTGCTGCAAAGTCAGGCCTAAACCTCAGCATGTGGGGTCGGGACACGATGTTCCCCATCAAATGCCAAATTTGTAGTTTTGCTGAATTTACTACACCTTATATATTATACAGGGAAACCCATATGTCAGGGTATGCACACATAAGAAAGGATTAAAGTCATGCTAAAGAAACACACTCTACGTAGAAATGCTTTACACTTCAATATATGGCACCCGTTTTACAAACTAGGGTCACCTGCTTTTGAAGGTTACAACTCCTATCATTAGCTGAACTGGGCATGATAGGAGTTGTAACCTTGTAGCCATGTTGCCTATTTATTTATAATAGGCAACATCACACATTCCTGCATGGCTCGAATTGTCTAAGGCAGACCTGGCCCTGCATTTCAGTGATTCTCCCAATGGATTAGATCCCTCTGAGAGAGACTAACTAAGATCCAGTCCCCACAATACATTATTTAAGTGACATAATGTGGTCAGCTTAGTTTAGTCATTTCACACAACCAGCTACTTGAAATCATACTGGAGAGGGCCTGATCTGTGAACACCCACCGCTGCCTGTGAACACCCACCGCTAACTGTAAACACCCACCACTAACTGTAAACACCCACCGCTAACTGTAAACAACCACCGCTAACTGTAAACACCCACCGCTGCCTGTGAACACCTACCACTAACTGTAAACACCCACCGCTGCCTGTGAACACCTACCACTAACTGTAAACACCCACCGCTGCCTGTGAACACCTACTGTTACAACTGTAACAGACATGTTGGTACAGATTTTACACATAGGTTGGCGTTAGGCCTGTGGGGTCAATATGATCCTTAGGTTAAATATCTCAAACCAGAAATATAATACAGTGCTGCACTTTAAACATATGGAAATGCCCCAGAACAAGCCTCATTGTTTAGCCAACAAACTGAACAAGAAAGGCACTGGGGCTTTCTGGACCATTTCATTCAGTCTAAAGCATGTACCCAAGGTCCCAACACAGAAACAAGTGTTACAGTCAAATTGGACGCCCAACCCATCCCTGCACTATGAATGTGCCATTAAAGGTCTTATTTTGTCTTGGATAAATCATGAGCCGCACATAAGCCCTCTTTACACACTCCCTTAATATACATTCGCATGTAGACATATATGTGTGTATAATGTTTACAGGAAGACATTAATAATTACAGAGCTACTGAAATGCCAACAAATTAAGAGAGCTCCATGGTTTCATGGTCTGTAACATTACAGACATTAACATTGTTATATTTGATAACATATATTTGACAAAATGTTTTTCTTACAGAGGTTTTCGCTTTCTCACACACATAGCCTTCCCTCTCGCATACATATTTGTGGCAATGCTTTATGATTGCGATAGTTCCACCCTGCTGGGAATAGCAAATGTTTAGTGCCTCGATGACAATATTCTTTTATGGAATGTTCAGAGGCTGAGAAAATCGTTCTAATGAATGAATTTCCCATGTTGATGGACATCAGCAAACTCTATACACCCCCTTCTTTGGATAAACCACGTTCAAAAGGGATGGCGGCTACAGGTCCTCAGTTATGCGCATGTATTTTTACTAACGTATGGGCCCACATCTACTTTACCCGCATGTGTAATAACCTATGCGTAGAATTTGACGGCAGATGAGAACAATTCGGCTCTTCTAGTCTGCCCATTTTAGCTGGAAAGTTAGATTCAGGATAGCTGTATGCCTACCCTATGCGTTTTTAAATTCCCCCACCGTATTAGCCTCTATAACCTCGGATGGGAGACTCTTCCATTTATCTACCACCCTCTCAAAACCTATGACCCTCTGGTTTTAGAGTATGATCACTTATTTTAACATTTCTCCTCCTTTTAAATAAACGTCCTTCTTGTACTTTGTGAAATCCATTTAAGTATTTGTATCAGACTTAAAGACAGTAGGTTATTCCCGGCCACAGTTTGTCTTGGTTTACTTGAAGATACCACAATATTGCTTATAAAGGGAAATGACTGTTTATATTTAAAGTATATATATATATATATATATATACACACACACATTATGAAGAAGCAAACAAGTACAGACACAGACTATAATCCAGGGAGACTGAAATGAACGCTTACCCTTATTAGGCATAGGGGGCCATTTTAAACAGGATTCCTGTGGCTTTGTTTTGTCTGTTCTTGAATGCGGTCTTTGGATAAATTCTATGAGATGTTTTAACATTATTACTAAAGTCACGTTACATTTATAATATTGTGCTGCCGCCCATACGGTGCATTATTTTGATTTTTTAGAGGTCATAGTAATATAGTAATTTAGGTTGAAAAAAGTCCATCAAGTTCAACCCTTCTATCTATCCTTTCTGCTTTTGATCCAAAAGAAAGCAAAATAAAACTCCAATTAAGCTATTTTTTGGATTTTGCCACTTAGGGGAAAAATTTGCTTGTGACTCCATAAGGCAATCCGACGTTTCCTCTGCATCGTACATATGCTGCGACTCATGTTGTTAACAATGCAACGTCCACATAACTTCCATTGATTCTGTCATTTACAGATAGGGTGACCATGTTGGTCATTTTTTTCCACATGCTACTAAAAGCACATGTAAACGTGCTACCCTACAGAATGCGGGATATATAACAGATTTCCTTCTGTGAGTTTATAAATCCAGCTTCAGGGCTGCTCTGTATATGTGCTGCTCTGTACATGTGCAATGTATATGTGTCCTGGAAACAATGGCTGACATGCAGCGATAGACAGAAAAGGCACTGGGGTGGACATTTTCATAAGCACGAATGACTTCTGCTTGTCCTCTGCTCATGTGATCATCCTATGGACAAGGCATGTGGACACACGTGTTCATGACATTAAGGTATAAGCCATGAATGTGGTCAGCACAATACAAAGGCCGAAGTGCCATCTCTGTGACGTGCCTCTCAGTCAGAAGACACATTGGACATATCTGAGAACTTGCTGTGCACAATAGTACTGACTCTTCTCAGGAGGAACTCTTGCAGAAGCAAAAATGCTCAGCCTTATCATCCCTTTTTGTTTATCTCCACATACAACAGGGGTAGTCAACAGACCTACAGCTCCTATAATTCTTGAGCAGCATTCGTAAAGAGACAGACTAGTTTAGCATTGTGGGAATTGCAGTTTCACGGCAGATGTGACATGCCAGCTACGGCTAATCTAGAAGAACTTAAGGATGTGGAAGCCTATGTTGCCTAAACAGCCTTCCAGCATACAAGAAAAACATACACGTTATGTGTTAACACAACGTACACGTATTCTTTATACTTCAAATATTCTCATTCGAAATACTGTTTAGGTAAGATGGAACTTCATCTATAGTGGCCTCTCATTTTTTTGCACATAAGCTTTCAAACATACCACACTTTTGCACATATACTTCATTTTCATAGGTGGATTTTTATTTGTGAAAATATACGCTGCCCATATATGGAGTAATGAGTTTGCACAATTTAAGTGAAAAAAGTGCTTTTTTTCCCACCTTGCAAAAAAAAAAACAATAAAAAATCTGCGGATGGCCATATGCAGAAACACACAACATGTGTCTCTTGCTTATAGCCTACAAAAACCAATATATTGTCATTGGACACATCCAATAAGCTCAGTTTTGGTAATTCAAGGGTAAAAACACAACGCTCTGGTTTTAGTGAATCAACAAACAACTTGCTGCTGAGAAAAAACAATAAATGTTTAACCACTCTATGTTTAGCTTTTACTGGGAAAAAATGATCTCTGGAGGAGACTGTGGAGTCAGGCATTTGTCCTTGTCCCGTACGCTCCAGCTTGTACACAACACCTTTTTATTACAGTTGTACAGTATTTAGCTAAAACTAACAAAGTCTTCTGGTGTCCTTTAACCCTTCTTCAGGCTCCAGCAGAGAAGTCACCACACCAGGAAGGAACTATATATTGAAGGACAGCTGGCAGGCCACATATAACGTTACCACTACAGACATAGTAACACCAAGCGTCATGTTTATCCCGGGTTTATATCCTTTAATGATATTTTGAGAGGGTAAAGAGTGTGTTGAGACACTTGTAGCCACATTAAACAAGAAACATTTTACTCATGTCCCCATGACTAATTCTGATGGAGAGGACAGCAAACTCTATGTACTAAATCCAACTGCTTGATCATGATTATCATCAATGAAATTACATGTGGAAAAAACTTTTCTACTTTTCTAAATTATACTTGAAAATATCTGAATTCCAGCTAGGAACGCAGATTTGTACCACTAACCAAGTCGTTTCGGTATGAGTCATAATGAGGAAGATCAGAGGAAGGCAGAGATAAAGCTATTTCTCAAAAAGGAAAATGTAGAAGATACTTAGAACAACGAACAAGATCCTTAAATCCTCTTAATGTGATTGGGTGAAATGACTAACATATTAAAAAATGCACATTTCCTCCAGAGAATTTCAGATCCAGAGTTTGGGTTAAACTGGTCTTGTCTGGGCACTGGACACCTACTAGAACTTTACTCATCAGGTTGATCCACATAAATATGTTTTATTCTGCACACACTATAATTATACTTTAAATGTGATTCTATAAAACAAAAGGGCAATTGGGAGCAGATGGGTTATAAGGTAATCAATATAGTAACAGGTAAGTCTGATTCCCCAACATCCTTATGTGTGCAGTGACACCTGCGTCTCAGGACAGTTCTGCTGTCTGCAAGTATCTGTGGTGTTCTGAGGGTCTCATAGCTACCGTGTATAAAACTGATGTCCATCATATTATATTATGAAAAATACCCTCCTTGAAATAAGGCATAAGACTAAATTGCACTTTATTAAGGAACTGAGCAGTAGCCCTGAGAACCAGACATCTAGTCAAATCCAGGAGCTTAAGTATTGCTAAGATTTCTATGATGCTACAGCGAACACTCAAGACTCCTTCAAGAAATCTGTTGGATTCCTCGTGAGGAATTCTTGTGATACCACATTGAGTAGACATCAATGAACGTTATATTTGAGAAAATAGAGTTTTCAAGGCTGATACTGTTTTATTAGGTCAAAGCAAAATGTAACGCTACATGACTCTCCTTCAGATTCTTCATTCTATCTCCATTCCAAGAAGAGACCTCTGAAGTCCTTAAAGGATCTGTAGCATTACTGTCTGTACATGTGTTTCAGTGCTGGCCCAATAAAAGGAATCAACTTTGACTAAAGGACAGTTATTATTTATAAATCGTTGGCAAATTTGTTGTACCAAACAGTGGAAAATGAGCATTAAATCATTAAAAGTTCATGAGGACAATGCTCAAAATTAAAACTGTGTCTTAGTTGATGTACTCAACTACATGTAACTTCCCACTCTCCATACCAAATATTAATTAATGTTTAAAGCATTTAATTTCGGTAACATAATGGCCCACAGTCCATTTGTCTTTTGACATGGCCTTTAGTTGGTTTTAGAGTTGATCTCAATATTATAAGACATGGAAGTGTGGATTCTAAAAGTGTACTTTGTGTCAAGTTTTTGTAGCTACAATTCTGCTAGAATTGGGTACCTAAACCTAAACAATCCAAGTTTAAATTTAAAAGGCTAATTGATCATTAGAAACAATTATGTGACAGCTAGAAATGTTCTTGTTCTCCATGAAAAAAAAAAAAAAAAATATATATATATATATATATATATATATATATATATATATATATATATTGCTCCAGGCACCAGGCAGTTAAGTTATTTGGACAGACATATGAATAATTCATTATCCTGCAATCAGTTACTGGTCAGTCTGCCAGTGTAAATATTATCAGGATGTTACCAACCATTCTGAAATAGTCAAAGCTCCACAATGTCATTCAGACTCATAACCTGATTGTAAACATCCCAAGCTTAAAATAAACCAGGGAAGGATGAGAGAGAGGAAGAAGGTGCCCTGTGCGAGACTTCTTGGCACTGCTCAAAAGGTGTATGATCCAAAAAGGAAAGGATTGTTCAAATGATAGTAAATTTAACGCTTTGATTGACAGAGTGCAGCCCCACAAAGCACTGAGAGGGTTAGTATTAACCCCAGAAGCTCTGAAGGGGCTCTCTGTGATTTACTCAGCATTACTGTACAAGGCAATAGATATACATCTCCAAGGAGGTGGCCACCCAGGCTAGTCCTTTGCGAGTGATGGATTAGGATAGCATCAGGGTATGAGCTATAGCATGCTGCCCTGATGAGACAGCATCAGATCGGTGGCTTAGAACTTTGCAGGTCGGGCGATAGAACACTCAGCACTTACCAACTTAGGGGTTCGGGTCTCAACTGCTTGTGTAGGGCGACCGAGAATCCAAAGAAGCTTTCCTTCTCCCCATCCTTAATGATAGTGTTCTTGACATCCAGGTTAAAGGCAGCGATCCTGTCTATAGCCATGAGGCTGAGGTAGAGCCGTGTAAGCCATGCTGCAGGCATGCTGCAGACTGATGGGAGTGGAGGTAGTGGGGGCAATAGAAAGGAGGCTTCCCTCTGCCAGGTCAGGAGCTTGACTTCCCCGGTCTGCTGTCACCCAGACTCCGAGATAAGGCACTGAAGGCTGTGACCAGGCGGAGCGCTGCTTTCCACCGGGACAAGCCCCTCTTTCTGCGAGAGCACAGAATCCCCGGCAGGCAGGCAGGCAGGCAGGCAGGGGAGGGGTAGGAGGAGGGAGCAGGTGGAAGGAGATCCGAGAAGCTCACTCCAGCCTCTCCGATGACATATGGCTCCAGCCTGCTGATCATCAGGGTGATGCCACTTCACACACCGAGGGAGCACACCTCACTCACCAGATGCTGACGTCACTTCTCAGCTTACACGATTTGTGACCTCACTCTTCTTAGCAATCGCAGCACTCATGTGGTGATGCCAGCAAGATTAGCAGAGGATGAGTAATTATTAATATCGCCAATGGGTATTGCGGTAACACTGCATTATGGTCCTTGTAGTCCTCATCGGGGATGCACTAGGGAGATATTACCGGTATGTACAGGAGCTACAATATGAGCTGCTGATGCTGCATTCTGCCAAAGGACGGACAGAGACAGCGTGTGGCGTCACGTGCAGCTCTTTGTTATGTATACTAATGTTCCTTATGCTAGAAGATAGGATGCCCGAATGAACACAATGACTGTGAAATGTGTCCGCAGGCTAATGATTTGACTCCTTAAGGAGTTGGGAAGATTACGTAACTGGAAAACGTCACATTTCTTCTCTGGACTCTATATCCACTAGCAGCAGTGCAAGTGTTGAGGATCTTCCTGATTTAACCCTTAAACTTTTAACCCTTGCATTTTTTAATTTGCACTATACACTGGTGTATATATATATATCCCACCCTGATAATTCTAAACATTACATCCTTTAGATTTGATTCACTTTGACTGCTTTTTCCCAAACTTTAGAAAACCGATTTGACTTATTGTAACTGCTAAATGATGACAGTTACAGGTTTCTTCTTTTCATGAATATTTTACACACGTATAGAATAGAAAATGGATGTCGGTTAAAGTGTGCGTCATTTTCAGCTTAGATAACAAAACTGTTATTGGTTCACGCAGCCTTTTTTTTTTTTTTTATTCAAAAAAGTACCAAAACATACAAAAAACAAGCATATATAGACATAACAATCGATTTTTTTTTTTTTATATCTACCTTGATCTTTACGTAGTGTTGTTTATAATCAATCGTACTTGACATAAACAGCAACACATACCGATAAAGACAAACAATCAAATATAATATAAGCCATCCTTCCAGTGCTACTTAGCATTTATTATGTCATTGTATTATGTTTATAACTCAAATTATCTGTAATTTGACTTTTTTTTTATCTTAAAAAATCAAATTCTAAACAGATAAATATATATTATAACGAGTTAAATAATAAATAAATGCTGTTCATCCATACTTTCATCAATTATACCACTCTATTTTTAATTAAAGGTATCAATAAATTTGTTATATTACTAAGCTTTGTTATTAACTTAATCAATGGATCTTTCTTTTGGTTCACGCAGCCTTTTAACGATTGGGGAGAAAGGAGAGAACTTCAAGGCAGGACACCACAAAATCCTTTCCCTATCACTCTGAGACACAAATATCAGCTTCGATGAGGGGAACCTTTACTTGAAGTTTCTCGAAAACCATCATACTGATCTAGGTAGTTTTAATTAATGGACATACAATATGCCAAGAACTATGAAATGTATTATATCTGAAACATTTCAGTTCTTGGTTCTCCTTTTCTCACATGAGCAGATGCTGAGAAAACGTTAACCTTCTGTAACCGAGCCTTATGGGCAGGATGTTGTAGATACTGATTCCTTTGGGCACTCACACGACGTGAAGCTTGAGTTGTGTTGGTTCCATTAGACTTGCAGTCCCTTTGAGAGTAACAATCAGGGCTTGTAGAAGTATAATCTGCTGTGAGTTAACTTTTCTCACAATTTATCACGTTACTACAACTAAACTACAAGTAGAATAATCCCATAAATTGTATGGGGGGGCGGGGGTCAGCATTCTTTTTTCTTTTTTAATGAAGAGTTGGATTTTAGCAGCAAACAAGAGATGATCTAAGTGTTTGTTTTGCCCTGGAAGAGAAAGGGTTAGAGAGACTGAGTGGTAGAAACTGTGTGTTTGATTGACAGGCACATCTGCTGGTGAGTCTGTATCAGGCTCATTTTAGTTGCTTAGCCCAGCAATGCCAGAAATATCTCAGAAAAACGTCCGTACAGTGGAGACAACCATGTGCTTCATATAGAGATATGGATAACAACAAGGCTGTGAAAACATTAGTATGCAATCCACTAGTTTGGTTCATATATAGGTAACCACAGAAAGGTAATCAGCTCTCAGTTACACACTATTGTTATCTGCAAGTACATTTATATCTGTATAGTGGCCAAATGTACTTTAGGATGCAAGGTTTATATATATATATATATATATATATATATATATATATATATATATATATATATACACACACTACTGTCTTTTAGGGTAAAAGTACGTAGAGGACTAGGATGACAGCCCCTCTCTTGAAAAAACCTGGGGTTAGATCGTCCTACTGGGCGTCCCGATGCTCCACTGTTCAATGGGCTGGCTAGAAAAGAGACGTTTGATCTCCCCAATGTTTGGGCTATGGGTTATTGTGGCTAGTTTTCAAAGCCTCCTACTTGCTTCGTTCAGATGCAGAGCATTGGGATTTATGACCTTTCCTTGCACTCAAGAGAATGTTTGATGGCTGTTGAATTCTGGGCAGTGGGTACTGTTTTGTGACAGGCCTGGAGCAGCTCTCCACATAAATACACCACTGACAACACTAGCAGGTAAATCAAAATAAACTCATTCATAAATAGATTGTTGGTCTTTTCTGATCGCTGACATACAAATGTTAAATATGTAGCTAAACACATAAGTTGGTCTTTAACAAACATATAAGCGGCACTGTGTTGGCAGTGGTGCAGATACCAGTTATCGTGCTGAATGAATGCCTGAACTTTGTTGAGGATGAATAGAGACCCAAGAGGGTCTTATCCAGACCCCGATGTCATCTCTGACATTTAATGACAATGTTCGACAATTCTTTTCTCATGTTTACTTAAGGAAGAAAAGGGCAGCAGCATAACATGGGTTTTATCTGAGAAGCCGCAAACACCTTGCGCTCATCTTGTTAAATCTATAAATAGTATATTGTGGTTGGATATATATTTAGCTTAAATAGGATGGATCCATGATGTATGTATGTATGTGTGTATATATATATATATATATATATATATATATATATATATATGTATATACACAAAGTGAGTGTGAGTATATGCTTTTATGGAGCATATGTAGCTGTCCACAAGGCACATGATATGACAAAAATATTACTTATTTAGGCTTATTATTCGCCATAAAGCTAACATTTTACTGGCTGCTAAAATGCAGCTTACTTGGTATCAATCAGAATGTATGTACTAAAAAGCTTTGCTTATGGTAATGAAAAAAGTATTTTTTAAATAATTGAAATACTCAGCTGAAGCATCTCTCAGAAGTTAATGCACTTTCCCATTTATGAGCAGCCTGAACGATCACTTAGGTCTTTATTGACTTTTTTTCCTAAGTGTTATACATGACAGCTCTGGCTGGTTTCATGTTACCTTAAACAAATATATCAAGAACTAAAATAGCCACAAAAAATTGTTATTGATATGACCTTCATTTTGCACCAGACAGGCTAAATCGGGAAGGCTTAGGAGTCATCACTAATGAATGTCAAAGCCGCAGACAAGCAAGGTCTAATTTGTTGCAACCAACAAAATGCTCCCGATTTAGTTTAGTCCTGGTTACCTAAATATTGCGAATAATGTGCGAAAGTCAAAATACTTTCAAATAGGTACCATTTCCTATTTTATTTCTGCTAGACCTGTTAGACCAGGTATGAAATGAAAAGAAGCAGGATTTCAGTTGAACACCTTTTAGTGACCTCATTACATTAGGTTCCTAATATCAGAAGTTCTGTTTGAAGCCATCAGTCAAGATCTCCGAGTTACTCCGAGTTACTCTGAACTTAACCTCTTAACCTCGCTTAACCTCTGAATTTGACTTACTTTGCTTATACCTTCATTGTTACTTCATTTTACTTATTTTGTTTCTTCTACACTACCCATGGATCCAGGGCCTTCAAAGGAATGATGACCTGTGACTGGATCATGTATTTAAGCTGCAAAGTTTCACACACATAACTTCCAATATTTTCTCATTGTATAAATGAAATTTTATACAAACCTTTATCATAAATGCATTTGCATTAATGCCTTTAACTCAGCAATATATCATAATTTATAGACGTTCTCTATCTAAAAGGATACGCTCCAACCAGCATATGTACATTTAGTTATATGATAGCTGTACTCCATGCAAATGGGGTGGGATTCTGCTATTTTTCCATTGAGGAGATGTATAAACCGTGGCTTTAAGGCAACTTTTTTTTTCTATTTCTTTAGTTTTTTTTTAATTCTTGTTCTAATTTATTGCAGTAAGTATTTTACAAACAAAGAAAAGATGACTTGGATCTCTCTCTTCTAGATAAGGTCCCTGGGAGCAAATGACAGTGAGATTTTCACAGGGTCTCAAGCCTAGTAACTTTTTCCTAGCTGGCTATTTTTAACTGTTCCAACTCTCTAAAGACTTGAGGACATGGAATTGTTGGCAGGACACCTCAGCTCTGCTGGACCTCAGCCAGACAATACAGTTGGATTATTAAAAGTCGTGTGGGGTTTCACAACAGGGTGAGGTCACCAAGTAGACTAGCCATAAACCAGAGCACGTATCTTCATCCTTACCTTTAATATCTGGGAGCCTTACTTCCGATCACAGGGGTGAAGTACTAATTTTATGGTGCCGTAGCATATTCATTCCTCAAGAATTTATGTTAACCCTGCCAAAATGTAGATAAAGTACCGGAATACCTTAAATCACTTCCTAATCTCACAATGAAAAGGTAAAGATACTTGGGGATACTAAGCAACGCTGTTTAGTTTCTCAACATTTTGTCATTTGCAAAGTGAAGGAAGGCATATATTTGGATAGAATTAGCATTTTTTTTTTTTTTAGTATGTCACTTTGCATGGAATCTAGCTTTGCTACAATATTCTTTTTTTAATTAGATTCAAGGATTACAAAAGGTAGGTTTCCAGCTCTTGTTAAACTGCAAATGTTATGATCCTCAGTCAGCAGAATTAGAACCGTTAATATTTATTTTTTCCTGCGTAGCACACAGTCGGTTTGCTCTGTACCTGCACGCCATAGGAAAAATGTTGGCCTTTCCATTTTAAAAGTAACACAAATTACCATCACTGTTGGTGTTGGGTTGATGTGTGTTGTTACTGGCAAAACTGTTGTTTACAATAACCAACTGTTTACAATCGAAGGAAAAATAAGGGCATGTCCAGGCATTGTCTTCGAAGACACAAGGTAAATGTCTTAAAGGGACGCTCCAGCCATTTTACACACTTTAATACATAAGAGAGCTGAGTGGCCCCTTTAAATGATCAGTTTTGACCCTTCCAAATGCATTGATAGATTCTGCAGAATAGCGCCTCTTTTTCCATCCCCAGCTCCTTAGGTAGAGGGCATTTAGGAATATATATATATGGATAAGAGGGTAAAGTAATAGGGGGTGTAGAGTGGTTAAGGGCTCTGTAGGTCAGGGGTTTGAATTCGGTTCTGGAGGCTTTAGGGAGTCAATGGAGCTATTCACACAGTGGAGCAACCAGGGGAGGGCTGGCAGCCTAAGGCCTGGGGGGCAAGTCTAGTCAAGTGGCCCATTGCACCACCAAACCGGCTGCAAGCGACATTGATAGCAGTCACTCCACCGGCGCCTAATGAAATTCAGCATAAATTTGGCCAAAACCGAAAAAAAAAAACGTTTAAAATTCTTTATTAAAAGTAACACAACAAAATTAGACAAAAAAAATCAATAACAATATTAATATATATATATATATATATACATATAATTAACAGCAATTACAATGCTATCATGCCCAGGTTCTAGCATGTACTGGCTGACTTAGCATGATAGGCGTGTGATTGCTGTTTGCAGCCATATATCTATTAATACTGTTATTGAATTATTGGACGGAAAAAAAAATTGATAACAGCAATCACACTCCTATCATGCCTAGACAGCCTCCCTATGCCATGCTATCCCCCCACACTTCCATGCAATCTGAAACCCTCATTCACAAACATTCATCATAAACTACAGCATAACACCCATCACTCTCACACACTTACTGATATTTTCCTACCATTCCTCTGGCACTGTCACTTTTCCTCCTCCTCTTCATTCTTCCTCTTCTGTGTCCTGTCCTTCCCGGGTGCGGAAGACAGTGGGCGTGGCTTCAGTGTTGTGCGCCGAGATTTGACATCAAGTCCCGACGCACAGCCACAGTTGCCGCACGCATCGTTTTTGGTGGCAGCCGCTTAGTTTTTAACTTTGCGGCTGCCATGAATGTTCGTCTGCCGGCTGCCCGGCCAGCCCGGATTCAGGGCGGCCTGGAGGGCAACTGGGAGCAACAGATGAGGAATGGCCAATGGTGACAGAGAAAGATGAGTCTGGGTGCAGTGTTGAGGATGGATTGGAGCAGTGAAAGCCAGGAGATGGGCAGAACAGTTAGTAGGGAGTGTTTCTTGTGTGAGTAATGGGTGAATTCAGGAGATGTTTTCCAGGTGAAGG
The DNA here is from genome assembly GCF_027358695.1 of Spea bombifrons. Taxonomy (NCBI): domain Eukaryota; kingdom Metazoa; phylum Chordata; class Amphibia; order Anura; family Pelobatidae; genus Spea; species Spea bombifrons. The sequence continues at coordinate 111,204,984 of NC_071088.1, forward strand.
TGGCAGAATTTGGTGAGGGACTGGATGTGAAGGATGAAGGAAAGAGCAGAGTCAAGTGTGACAACAAGGACTTGGACTGTTGGATAGTGGAGTTGTCAACAGCAAGAGAGATGTCGGGTATTGTGGACAGAGTGTACAGTGGGATTACCATAAACTCTTGGAGATGTTAAGCATTAGGTAATAGGACTCCTTCTATGATGCAATTTCTGAAAGACAGTCAGTGAGGTGAGTTAGAAGAGAAGGTGAAAGATTAGGAGAAGAAATATAGATTAGGATGTTGTCTGCATATAGGTGGTACCAGGGCCGGTCCAAGACGTAATGCCGCCTGGGGCGAAGTTTTAAACTTCGCTGACGCAATTATCTACCCTCCCCCTTTGTACTTACCGTTAAACAGTCCTGCGGCGAGTCTCCCTGCTCTGCCACGGTGCCGACTTGTAATGCTGAGCACCGGAAATTGACGTCACTTCCGGTGCTCAGCATTACAAGCCGGCACCGAGACCGAGCTAGAGGGCTCGCAGAGGAGAGAGAGGGGCGTCAGGACAAGTAAATTAATGCATTCAATATGTCTAAATATTGAAAGCCTAATGTTATACTTTTTATGGTTTTCTGCAAGTTAAATTAAATTAAGTTCTTTGTGCTGGTGTACATTTCCCTGTTATGATCTCAAGTATAATTGAGCTAAGAAATTTAAGACTTATGTCCCATGTGAGTCAGAATTACTATTTATTTATACTACTTGTAAATACTAAACATAGCATGGCCAGTCACCCAGATTGCTAATCATCTTCCATTCAGAATGTTCCACCATCCCTTTAAATAGAACTGTCTCCTTTGCCTCCAGTGAAAGGTTGTGGATGCCTTATCAAGAACACATAATAATCCAGGAAAAAAAAGAACAATTTGCTTTATGTTGTTTGATATTTTTCACCCCATCATATGTCGGATGAGCATCTCATCCCACGTTGATGTTCATTTCTGCAATTTTGTTAGTAAGTAATATATCTGCATAACCATAGGCCAATCCGTGGCCCACTCTATCTGGGTTCCATCATGACATCCATCTGCTCAGAGCTACACATATAGGCAGGCACTGCTCCCATGCATCAGGGGCTACAATCAGGAGTTTCTGGTTGCACCTATTCAGTAAAGAGACACTCCAACGCCTCCTACAGCCCCACCAGTGAAGAATACATATCACAGTCAGATATCCCATTAAAACACATATGATTGCAGGAGCGGCCCTTTAATATATGAACAATCTTCGATTTATTCCACACCACTTTTAATAAACTGCATATCCGTCTGAGGGTATTTTTGGTGGTACGTATACTTGGAGATGATTGACAACATGTACATAGTACTTTGCCTACACCCACTTTTCTAGTTTCTTCTTTTCTACCTTATATTCATTTTCCAGAGCACTACAGTATTATCCTCACATTCCACATTCCAAATTGCCATAGATATAGCTAGGCGGCACTTACCACGCACACACACTTTACCAATGAAAACCTATATATATATATATTTTATGTTATTTTTTTCAAGCTAAGCTAGTGATTCATGTATAAATCACAGGTTATAATGGTAAATCTAGAAAAATGTATCTTTTCTTCATTGTTTCTCTGTGTATGCTAAAACAAATAATGAAATCATCAAAACTAAATACCTTTTTATCCTGCAAAACAGACCCCATCCCATATTTATCCAATATATGTTGTGACACTGTAAAGCTCCAAGGAGATGTTTCGTATGGATTCTATGCACAGATGATGTGTAAGTTTTATGTAGCACATTACATTTATGTGTGGAGTGGAATGTTTTTTGGACAGTGAGCGAACCAATGCGCCAACTCTGGATGTCTGCATGACAACAGCAAACTGGTACACATTTCAGCTCGACAGAAGGGTAATTGTTCCAGGCAGGAGCGTTGGAGGTACTCTAAATACAGAAGAGAAAAAATACTGCTGGACAAAAACTATAAAAGTCATAAAAATCCATTCCTGTTGAATCCTGTCTTTAAGGAGCAGTCCTGCTCAATAGTTTCTTACAGGGGTCAGGGAGACACTTTAAGAGAACTGTTTGGCCCTTCACCTTGCAAGACAGGGACCCGTGAGACAGACAGACGGACAGACAGACTGGGAATAGACGTTACACGGAATTGCTGGAAGATAGTTTGGTTTAATTGTAGAAACACACAGAATATATAACGTTTCCCATTCATTGCAATAGCGATGCTTAAATACAGGATACCTCGCTCTCCTCTACAGGGAAGTAAAGACCTTCCAATAGTATACAATACTTCTCAGAACCCCTTATGAGTAGCTGTGCGTCTGCTGTGATGTACTACACCGGCCCGTCATGGTCAATATAAGACTACTGTAGCAGTGGCGGCGCCATCGTTGTCACGATGATGAAGTTACGGTCTGCGAAAATACTCTCTTCACTTCCGCCCATCGCTTGTTCCTATCAGAGCGCTCGATTTCGCCTGAGCAGGCGTGTTTCTTCTTCCCGTAGCTTCGGTCCATTACCGGCCCCGTCATGCTCTCCCGCCTCCTTAAAGAGCACCAGACCAAGCAAAATGAACGGAAAGAGCTGCAAGGTGAGCCCGGGCTTCTCATACGAATTTGAGGAATAACTATCTGCCCGCAACCGCATACTATTATCTTGGCCTCGGCTGGGGACTTCATGAGTGGCTGAGACAATAGAATTCACCATAGTAACGCGAGTAACGCATTCTTTAATTCGGCACCTGATTGGTGCTTCTCTATGCCAATCGCGGATGATGGCGGAAGTGAATGCTAAGGAAGCGTTTATTATACTTTTTTATTTTTAAAATTACTTATTGTAATTAATAAAAACGCTGTATGTCTTTACCGCTAGATATAGCCAAAGCCAGACCCAGTGACGTAAAAGCATTTTTTCCCCATGAAAAGCAATTTTGTTCATTTGTAATATGTTTCGAAATGGAAAGCGCCGTATAACACGTATAACAAGTTTAAAGCAGCTGGCTGTACGGTATTATTGTATAAAAGACATGGTTGTATGCGAACTCTGTAGTTAGTCGACCTCTGAACTCACAGCTCAATGGGAGAAGCAATGCAGTGGAATTAGACAATTAAGTGATTTGTGTCCCTACTGGCCTTTTTACTTCTTGTGTCAAAACTGGGGTGCAGTAGGGTTGGCACCCATTCCTTGAAGTAAAGTCGCATGTTCCTAGTCTGCAACTTAATGGGACTCTCAAGTGTCTCACATAGCCCTACAAACAACAACAACAAATATGTTGTAGGTACATTTAATATGCATTCTTCAACCTGTAAATAAAATTCAATGTAATTACTTACCTTTAGGAGAAGCTGCAGCGCACATCTCCTCCATGATTTTTCACACAAAGCCAATCAGTGACTGGGAATCAATGGGGGTGCTTTCTGCGCAAGTGCACAGGGGTCTTGTTAGACTCTTATTATTATTATTATTTATTGTTTTATATAGCGCAATCAAATTCCGTAGCGCTGTACAGTGGGTAGACCGGACACAAGTAGTATGTAACATAACAATTTCACTTATTTCACTTACAGAGACAACCGGTAAGGAAGGCCCTGCTCAAAGGAGCTTACAATCTAGACCTACTGAACTCTTGCACGAGCCAGTGGCGCAGTATATCACCTACTCGCCTTTTTTTTTCCTGGCCGGATCTGATGCTGATCCGATCATTTTTCTAGTTTACCTAAATCATTTGCCATTTGGCTTATCCCTCCAAGAACATCAACCCTGCTGCAAATCTGTATGTTTTCTTTGGGACTTCCCCATTCAGTGTGCGCAAGGTTGATTGTATGGGTGGCCTACCTGTAGGGTTCCTTTCCTGAAAGACACGGACGGCATGTCCATAAGATTGTAAACTTTGTTTCACCTCTTAATTTCCCTTATATGTCAGGTGTCTTATGAACTGAGAAGTGACAACAGCTCAAATAACTGGTAACTAAGTTCAACATATGTTTTCATAATCGTAACCAATACATATTTTTTAACCACAGAGAAAAGAAGAAAAGAAGCCATTGCAGCAGCTACCACTTTGACAGAAGCTTTGGTAGATCACTTGAATGTGGGGTGAGTTGTAGTAAGCCAGCTGGTGTGGGGACAGCAGACATACTGTTTTTTAACTTGTCCATTACCAGGTTATTAATGCAGGCTTTGCAGGAAAGACATATTTTTTAGCCACTCTGCAATGTAATGAACCAAGAAGTGATTAGGCTGGAAGATTACGTAGATTTTTTTAACATGCACATACTTTGTTATCCACCTTTTATGCGTATACCAACAGCTCTTACTGTACCTCCCTATACTGTATAGCCACCTGCTGGCCCTATATACATAAAAATATACAAAAGCATAAAAAACTAAACAGATTCGTCCACCCTAGAAAGAATTAGTTGGGTGTACATGCCCATGGAATTTCCTAGCTAGTTTTACTGAACTTCTTAGTTTAATTTCTTATAATATGAATGTCTCTCTCTAGTCCTGGGTATAGTGATGATGACTAGATACCTGGTTACATTAAAAGAAATGGTTCACTAAAGTAGGATTGGTGAATACCTTTTTTTTTGAAAAAAAAAAAACATCTGCCATCATCAACACAATAATGCAAGTTCACTTACTTTACAGTGCAGGCTTTAATGCCCATTTGTGTATTGGTAAAAACACTTCAATATGATGTGATTTTAATTGTAATTTCTATATTATAATATATCGACCTGCTAGCATCATTCAGTATAAATATATAAATTGCATTCAAAAGTACCGATACTGGGCGCAGCATTGTGATTTGCAATGCATTGTACAATTCTCCACACATTAAGAACTTTCAACAAACATTTTATAACATGTCAAGTTGTCGATCTGCTATTGTGTTTAAGCCAATAATAACTTTCTTTTATAGCTCTTCATATTTCCTTTTTATATAGTCTAATGCAAGACAGCATTGCTTTATAATAAAAGAGGGGTGTAGTCACCTCTCAATTCTGTAAAAAGATATAGACCCAATAACGTGCATAGGGCATCACCCGACAATGCTTACTTGTAACGCACTATTATTTGTATTTCACATGCATTGCCAAAATTCTTGCATTGAAGAAACATATACCTTGTAAGAATACTTTCAAATATATCTACAATGAAATGCCATCTTGTGACTCTCCAGCAGTTCTTGATAGATATTTCTGATAACACTCATCCTACCAATACTTGGCTTAGAGTCATAGGTAATATAGTTTAAAAGTTATTTATCAAGCGGAACGGTTTTTAGATTCTCTCCTCTTGACATTTGTGTTATTTTCTTAGTAGGGACACATGAAATTATTAAGCAGCTTGTTTATTCTGTTGTGTTCATTGGGGGAGAGTCAGCACCACTAGTGATTTTGAGGACCTCATTTTGGTGCCTCTTGTCTAGTAAGTGCTCTTCATAGAAAATTTCCGAGTGTAAATCCGATTCCTGCTTCAGGAATGTCTCCCATTAATCTTTTCAGTCCTGCAGTTTGTGTGTTTCTCGGCCCTGGCTGTCAGAAATAGCCCACACCTTACAGAGTATGATGGTCACACCCTACAACACTTTGTGGCTTGTGTAGTCCGGGCTGGCAGCAATACACAAAACATAGGGGGTGCTGAGAGGGGAAATGTTATCCCGAGCGCTTTGGCGTTTATCACAGTCAGACTCACGAAATGCACCACTCCCTGCATCATTAAATTGAACCAAAATACTTTGGAAAAAGATGATTAATGTGTTCCGTATCACTATAACGACTACTCGACTAGAATAATTTCAGCCATAATTTCAGCCATTTAATGCAGTTTGTAGTTTATCTGAATAAAAACACATGTTTTAACCCTCTAGTGACCTTCCTCAGTCATACATATGTCCTTTAAAGGGGCAGTTTACTGTCACTGACAGCCCCACCAAAGAAGTATGCATATTAGAGTACTTTATGAGTACTTTAATATGCAGTTGTTAAAAACAAAAGAAAAAAAATGAAGCTGCAGCTTCTCTTGTGGTCCAATGATTCTCACCACTTGAAGCTGCCAGTCAGTGGAAAAGAAAAATCGCTCCCATTAACACATGCACACCAGGATCAAAATAGACCCCAGCTTTTCAAGATTGTTTAGAAAGGGTCCTGCACCAGGTTGGAAGGGCCCTTTCCAAACTATTTTAAACTGGTACGAGGAGATAGAAGCGTATCGGGGTCACATGATGTCACGTGACCCTGAGGCTGCAGCCGGAGAGAAGCTGCAGGAGCAGTGAGAGATAAGCGGGGGCATGGATGTTTGTTTGCATGTATGTGCCAGAGTGTATGTTGGAAGGGGGGCAAATAAGGCACAGACAAGTTGTTTGGGGGAAGTTATGGTACATACCAGCTGTTGGGGAGCCTGGGGGAATTTTCGCACCAGGGCCCTGTGGTTTCTAGTTATGCCCCTGTGTATACCACATGATTCAGATCATGATGTGATACCAATGCATACACTTATTTTTAAACATTAGTACTATATGCGAAACTTTACACAAATTTCAAAGCTTCACTGTCCCTTTAAGTAGAGGTTGTCAGCAGGTGACTGTTCTTACCAGTATATGCACATAATGCTTTTGTGCTCGAGGTGGAAAACATGTATCCCGAGCCGCGTGATGTCAGTTTCCTTTAGGAGCTTCCAGTGAGGACTAGTGTGTCAAGACGTGTTTGTTTGGGTGAGACCTAATGGGAAGGAAATGAAAGAGGAACATATGATGCTGCCTTACTCTGTTGTTGAGATCACTTCTAGATTTAGCAACATACAACCAGCCTTTAACTAGCTTTTTTTTAGTCCAGTGCATAGTTTATGGTCTTTTTCTGATACATGGGATTTATTCACTAACACAGGGGCTTACCTAGCATTTTTACCCCCTTATTTCACTATCCATTTGAGCTTCTCCTTCAAGAGGCCTTAACTGTTGTAATGCATAGTTCCAATGGGGATACTTAATAAAAGTCATGTGTTTAACACACAGTTTGTTTTCAGCTGCTATTGTGCCCTTCCCCCTTCCTTTGGTCACTTACTACTCATAAGACTGAGGGTTTCTCTCCCATTCATATCTATTCTAAACTGTTTAAGAAAGCAGCATATGCTTAGACCGGCATACTGGGAACTTTCCAGAACTTGACTCACAGTCTCTGGGTCAGTTTTCTCTTTGGTAGTGGAGTAATGTTTTGCCACACCCACTCCCCATGCAGTCCCCTCCCACTTCCAGCTAATTAAAGGCCGTCTGGTGGTAGCCATATCTCCACATCATGCCGCTCCCTGGAAGAAGGAGAGCTCTACGTAGCCTATCCTGGGAAGTTCCCAGGGATGCTCATATGGTGTATTTCTGCTATAGCCTTTCTAAAGTTACCTAGAGCTTTACGAAGGAAAGGGATCTCAATGTTTAAATATGAATGATAACGGATAACGCTCAATCCACCGTGAGATTGTAAATAGTTTCTGTCTCCTCACTATTGCTTTTTTATTTATATTTATAAACCCTTCCTCTCTCCCCTTTTTTATTTAGTGTGGCACAAGCTTACGTGAACCAAAGAAAGCTGGACCATGAAGTAAAAACACTGCAGACTCAGGCTGCGCAGTTTGCGAAGCAGACAACACAGTGGATCAGTCTGGTGGAGAACTTTAACCAAGCTCTGAAAGTGAGTTCTGTGCAAAAAACTATTATTCACAAAACAGCACAATTATTTCAATTATTTCCACAGATAGTGAGTTGTTTTAGTACAATAATTGTACAAGACATAAGTTATCAATGCTTTAACAATTGGCAAGTTTTTTTTTTAAATAACGAGCTTATTTGAAGAAAATGTGGGTAATGTAACATAGCATTTGGTCCAGGTCACCTAAAAGACTCATTAGATTATAGTTTAGTTCCCTCTGCTGGATAGAGGTAAAAGTGCACATAGCGTTTAATTCTCTCTTTATTCTTAACGCTGCCTTTGTTTTATAAACAGTTTTGTTTTCAGGCGTGTGAGTTCCAGTGTATCCTCCGGTAGCTCCATAGGGGATATTTAATTTCCATCCTTATGGAAATAAACTATGGCTTTACCAGTAGATGATACACAAAACTTTAGCTGTGAGGTAGATGTGCAGTTGTTAGCTGATGCATATGTTGTATGTTCTAAGTAGCCATTATTGACTGGAATTCCGCACCTCTGTAGAAGAGATTCCCCTTTGAAGAGAAAGTTGTAATAGCCTTCTCTGAGTATTTTCAGATAAATATTAGCATGCCTTTTTGGCTCCATATCATATACTTACTGGGAATTGCTACATGTGGGGTCCTATTCTGTCACTTATTAACATACCTGGGAACTCTCCAAGTCTGGCCCAGAGAACTAAGGCCCACTCCCTGCCCATAACCCCCTTTTAATGGGGGTGTTTCCCCGCAATGTCCTGGTCGCGTCCCGCAAAGGTAGGCTTCGGGTAGCCGGAGCCCAGAAGTTTCCAGGTATGCTTAAGGAAAGCACCACATTTGCTATTTGACCAAGTTTTTTTTTTACTGGCCTCAGTTTCAGTTGTTATAAACATAAACCACATTTAAGGAATTGCAAAACATTGTACCTATTGTGAAAAGATGCAATGGAATTATTATGAGTTTCCCAGAGGTCCAAATAACAATAGATAGTATCTATAATTGGCTTTGCACTATACTAATGAGCATGTATATTTGTAATGGGAGGCAGTGAAGCAAACCTAGTAGATAAGATCTGTATCCAACCAAGAACAACATGCAGGGAAAACATTAAAAACTCTATAGGCTTGAGGGCTAAATAAAAAAAAAAATGCAGTCGATAACCACATATTACTTCTAAAATCTTTGCATAATGTAAAATGTGTTTCTTTCTTTGTAGGAAATTGGCGACGTGGAGAATTGGGCCAGAAGTATTGAGAAAGACATGCGCATTATAGCAACTGCTCTAGAATATGTTTATAAAGGCCAGATGCAGCCTTCTGCATCATAAAAACCGACATATTTGATAACTGTGGAATATGGCTTATAAACCTTAACACCAAGCCTTTCATGGTCTGCATGTGCCATGGAACAAACTGGAATTCCTGAATTATTAGGTGTTCGGATTTGGACATTCTTATTTGAAAAGCCAAAAAACAGTATTACGTGAAGGTAGCTGAACATGTTGATGCTTCTATATTATAGAAATACTGTTTAGTCTTTGCTTTTAATTTCTGTGCCAAGGACCCTAAACCACTTCACACTGGGAGATTGGTTAAGGTTCAGGTAGCACAGATCAAGAAAAAAAAAGCTTGTATAAAAGTATTAAAAGCACTGAACATGTGTGTCAATGTTTATTTTCTTTTGTTGGTTTTTACATAATATATAGGTTATTTAACGGAGAACTATCACAAACTAGAAATAAAGATATAGATTCCAGGTTAACCACTTCTGAAGCTTTTCAAGGTTCTTTTTCTTCTCTTGGGTGACGTCACTGCTACTTTTTGTTGTTGTGGGAAACTGTCAGCAATCCTATTTCCTATTTGCTGAGTGCTATGCATACATAGGAAGTGTGAGCCTCCATGCCTTCCAAAGAAACGCTCCAAAAGGCAGTCAAAGTAGCAGTAACGTCACACAAGTGAAGAAGAACAGCGGAAGGCTGCAGTGGGGCAATGATACTTTGACATGCTTCGCCTGGAAAGAAAGGTAATCATTTCTACTTTGTGATATCTCTGTTAATATGTCTCTTATTAAAACAAAATTACATCTACTACACAATGGGAAAAAACAGCAGTGTAAAATAGTGCAGCATGCTAAACCAATGCCTTAAAGATATATTTGTTCTGGTTCACAAGGACTATTATACACATTATCACACACCAACCCAACACAGAAAATCATAGCAAAGAAAGCTATTTCCACATAACAATGTAATCTCAGGGAAGAGTATCGCATTTGTTGTTGTTATCAGGGAGAGCAGGCACCTGATGGCATGGGGGATAAGGACAGCAAAGTGGTGTCTGATGGATTGAGGTAGGGAATTTCAGATATTAGGGGCAGCATTGGCAATATATTTTTCAAGCAACAATTGCCTTGGGATCCATTCCATAGATAAAGGCACCTGTTGTTTGACAAAATGCTTGGGAGAGGGATTTGTATAGTGGCATGTCTTTTGTTGCATTTCCTTGTTTTCACTGTTGTATAAATAGTTATTAACACCACTGCATGAGTCACTTTTATGATCTGCTTTAGTAACTGCTTAGCCCCAATTCTGTTCTCAACTTTATAACCTGATGGGCAACAGTGAGACGATGCAGGAGTGGCCCCACTACTGCGTTTCCCACTAAGCTCCAACCATTGTCGAGACTTCACCACTTCCTAGAGGGTTTCAACCTAAGCCCCTGCTACAGTCATGTGTAGAGTTGTCAGTGGCCTTTATGCCCTGTACCATATGGCGTGTAAACGAAGGCCTTAAGTGGCCCCTGTTTATGATTTTAGCTTGCACAACAATTCTTTGCATACTAACGATTCTGTGTATATGTTTCTAGAAGATAATTAAAACCTGTCCCCAGTATTCAGTTATATTCCTCCCGCTTTGTTTGACATGTTGCTATAATGGTAACATGCCGGTGCCAGCCGAGGACAGAGACAGGAAGGCGCTGCCTCGGGGCACTCAGTTTTTGGAGATTCGCATGTGTCATTGTAGGTCTTCATACAGTATGAAGGCAGATGTCTATTGTTGCTGTTAAGCATTTTATCCTGTTCTCTGTTCATTTTTAAGAACAGACGGGAGGAGCTGAGTGGCATCATGGGGTGATTTATTTTACAGCACCTGCTGTTTTCTGTCAACACAAATTTTAAGGTCTGTACGTCCTTTTGTTGTCATTTCGGTGAAATTATACACTGATAAGAAAGTCAGCTGGTATTATGCAAGAAGCTATTCCAACCATCTGCTTGCTGGCTACACAACCGACGTGACAAAATAGCAGTTTGTTTCTGTTGCTTAAGGCGACTGTTGCGTTCATGGGTTTACTGTGGATAAATTCATCTATTGCAAGTACCTATATGCTTGTCAATCAAAATAATTGTTTTAATGTAAAAGTTCATTTTATGAAAGATGAGATCTGTGGCAAGAACTGGCAAATCCAGCGTTATGCAATACATTTCTTGTCCTGATGCTTAACTTCCAAGAGTTCTCATTGTCAAAGGGGGGCACTTATTGTTAGGCCATGACTAGGGGACAAGGTTTTACAGAAGCTTTTGACTTCACTGAAACTTTGTGGCCTACTCGTTTCTGCTGTTTCTATAGACATTAAAGAGACAGTAACTGTAGGAACGCCGTGATACACTAATACCCAGCACACATTCGGAGCTTTCAGAAATCAAAGAGAGGGATTTGGGTTGTCCTTTTAAAAACATTTAAGCTGATAATCTCTTCTTTCCACCAAGAATCGCAAGGGTGCCTGAACAACAACTACCAGCATCTTAACAACAGACGGATATGCTGATGGGAGAAATATAGAAATTTAAGATGGCAGCTTTCACATATGGTGGCTTGTTAATGTATAAATATGGCGGGATTTATGAAGTGTAAAATGCAGGAAGTAGCAGATTCACTTTAATGTTTTTTATTATTGCATTGCCCTGCTGTACAAAGTCACTGTTTATCTCGTGGTAATGAAGGCAGCTTCCTCGCTTGTCGTTAGATATGACAGCAATCAAAAGCAAAGCTACATGTACTTGCCCGTAACATGTATATAAGATACGGGCTGTCTTTTCCACAAAGGAGCTGGATCGGAGCTGTAAAATGGACCCTGCCAGTCTCAGGCTAGTGGACTAGAAATCACAAGCGCGCGTCCGCAAGCTGCACTTTTACAGCATGGGGCTGGACGCTAAAGTTAGGGAGGAATCTTTGACAGGCACCAACCTACCGAGCATTTGCCTTGTGTGCCTGGAGGCTAGTCCGGGCCAGTTAGTTACCATTTAGCATCTAAGATAACGTTTATAACATTTAGCTATTGCTTTTGAAATAAAAAAACATGAATAAGTATTATTATTTCAAGGAGTACAGGCACGTTCACATCGATTAGTTTAACTAAATTCATTTATAAAAGCATAATGGGAAGGAATAATCATGCAAATCATGAGAACAAGAAGTTATGACGGCTGCAGATATTGTATACGCATAAGGTGAGATTGGAGTATTTTGGTTGTCTCAACACCAGACCCCCTGTGTTGACAATGTGCTACTAACACAGCTGCGTCATAGCAAACCAGAAAGCAGGTGCTTGAAATCCTAGGGGCATATTGAGGCCTATTCCCATATAGGCATCTCAAAAGCTAACAGAGGAGAGCTGGCACCTTTTGCACCAGGGGCCATCTCTCTCTCTCACACACACACACACACACACTCTCTCTCTCTCACACACTCACACACTCTCCTTGCACACAGTATAAGCTGCTGCACTACTACTGCGGGTCACATCGTGTTAGGTCACCCCTGACCTCACTCCTGCTTTTTCTGAAATATTTTAGGATCCTTCACTATTGCTTTTCTATAACATGGACAAATAAAACCCTCAACAAGTATGGAAGTGTTGGCTGTTATTCAGTTCCATTCCACTAACTTGTAAATTAGCAGCAGCAGCAGCTTAATACTGTTTCTTCATCATATCTGGTTTCCGGTTTGTTTCTTATCAGTCTAGGGTCATATTTAACAATTCACAGCCACTTCAAAATGATGGATTCTTTCTGCATAACATCTGACTATTTTAACAGGATTGATAACTGTGAATATGTGCAGAGTATTCTTAGAGCCACTGAGGAAATAATGGGTCTGACTTAATGACCCATCAAGTTTCTGATACAGTAAAAAAAAAACGCAGTTAATAACCATAGAAATGACGGCTCATTTCTTAAAAAGGAATTTCTGAGTGTATTAATAATGATTAGCATTATTGTTACCATACTAAGTTATTCTGTATTATTACCTAGGAGAATTGATGCTGTTTTAAAGGCAAAGGGCAGTTGCATGAAATATTGAATTGATTTAGATTTTTCTTCTGTTTACTTTTTCTTCTGTTTGATCAATGAAAAAAATAAACTATTAACATGTCTATTTGTAAAAGCATTTTTACTTTACAATATTTTTTCACACCTGCCTAAAACACAGTACTGAACATACATAAGTGTCCTGGGTGGTTAAACGTGTTGAGAAGCTACTCATGATGTACCCTATTTATGATTTAAAAAACAAATATCTTAAATCAAGCCATTTAAGATATTTAGAGTGACACAGTTTTGTATCAGTTTATGACTCAATATAACCTCTACTTCAAAGTCCTCAAAGTTATTCTTCAAGTGATATATTCAGATGTGTGGAAGCGTTAAAATGTCTCATTCTATTGCAAGTGCTAATGCAACCTCAGTGTGAAGAATGTCCCTGGATAATTTTAAAAGGTATATTCAAAGGAGTGTCATATCGGTGAATGAACTTAGGGGGTCATGGGCAGTCACTAAGCATCCACAACGTGTGGGAGATCACAAGTGATCTGCGCCTACACTGCCATTCGAACCGTATAAAAAAGACATGGCATGTTGGTGGTGGGGAGTGATGAAGGGGTTTTTTGCCTGCGCCAATATGTGAAGGACCAGCCCTGATCATCCAACAGGACATCTGAGACCAGCCACCCTTTACCTAGTCAGCCAAGGTCAAAATACACTGCTGCGGACAGTGTTTTAACCAAAATGGTTACAGAGGTTAACCTAAACATACATGGGATAGACCTAAGATTATCCTGTTTATAAGACAAGACCAGGGAATCAAATACTTTTTGAGTTTTCAGAGCTGGAAAATGTGATCGGACTAGATGGATTAAATGCTTATCCGCAGTCAAATTCTGTTTATAAGACCCAACTGAGAAGAAAATTATTCTCCATCTCTTAAACATTAATTGAGACAATTACGTTATTTGCTGCACACATTGCTTTACATTACACATTCAGTTTACATCTCCAATTAAATCAGTCTGGGTTGAAGATCCTTTAAAAGGAACTGCCACCTGTGGATGTTGGTTTCTAGTACATATATTTTGCATATTCCACTTTGGGAAAGTGACAGATCCCTATAAATGTATTCAAGTGTCAGATGGACCATCAATTACATGGTCAAGCAGGTGACATTACCAACAGATGCTTGTAAACCACCATATGAAATGACAAACCAGCCATTTCTATGTTTGTTCTGCATCGGTGTTGGGACCTTTGAAGCAGATCTACAGTACATACAGCTCCATGGACAAGGAAGACAAAGCAAGAATCTATGCTCTTGTGATTTTGCAAGATGCAATTGAGGTGCTGTTCCAGTTTGGTGAGAAGATTAATTGTACCATTGTACTCTATGGCTAATCCCCCTCCTGATTCGCATCAGGCTGAGAACTTAACAAAAGCAGCTGAGCAGAAAAAGTAGGAGCCAATGAACCCTAAATCTCCAGGATAATCAGTGAACTTCTGGTATGCTGGTCACATGAAGGGCCTAGAGCTTGGAGTGAATTGTTCTTTGTGTGTGAACCTTGATCTCACACACTTTAGCATTATGAGTTAATATCTACATCTGAAGTGATTACTGGGTCTGGGCTTGACCCATTAGCCCCCAATAGCTACATTGCAAGGGGAGATCCGTGTTTCCAGTACCACACATTTCTCCTGTAATGTGATATGCCTGTACCCCTATTTTAAGGTGGGGTACTTGAGGTTAGGCTAATTGATTGGCTGCTTTCAGCCTTATTGGCCAAAGTGGCACTTTAGGGGATGAAGGGGCGGAGATTTAAACAAGCATGAAACTAGTAGCTCTTTAAGTAAATACTTTTATTTGTCTTCAAACACATTTGATGCATAGTGTTGTTTAATTTGTGTATACATATTCATTTTATTGCTTGTGTTAAATATGGCCGTGATAAATAGTTTAACTTATGGGTCCTACGCTATGTCTGACTTTGATCACTGCAACCATGACCGTGGGGCTAAACAAGGGAGCCGTAGCAAATAAATACCCAACATGAAGAGCACTTTTTGTCTCGGCAGGCCCTGGCCAACCAGGCATGGAGCGGGAGCCGCTTTGTAATCAAAGGTGTTGATTAAATATAGTTCCCCTGCTGTGGTTTTTTTGTGTGGAAGAAGATTATGTTTTGCGTCTGGACTTTAATGAACACATTCATTTTAACATTACATTATAGCTGATCCACAACACACAATACATGCATAAAGCTTGCATAAAGAGCTATAAAACTTGTGCAAGATTACGGATCCATAAAACATAATTTTCTGGTTCTTTGCAAACACTTTCATGCTGAGAGACTTGATGGGAATTTTTTTTAATGTCTATAGTGTTAGGCATATATCCTTTTATTGAAGATACATCTTCTTTGTAGCTAAACTTATAGCAAATACAGAAAGAAACACAGGGCCGGACTGGGACTGAAAAGCAGCCCTGGAAAAATTTGGAGACCAGCCCCATATAGTTTATCTCACGGTCGCGCTCTTTAACCACACGCACCCCTTATACATACCCGACTCACACTATTCGCCATTCTTTTTATCTCATTATTTGTATTAAAATGCCAGAAAGCAAAAGTGTTAAAAGGCCCTAATAAATTAAATACATTACACATAATGGGATCAAAACATTTACTACTGCGAACATTTTAGATGAAAAAGTTCAGTGGAACAAAACAGTGATCACATTATTCTTCACGATATTCTGGTAAGAAACTTTTGTTTCTTTATTAATTCATGTAGACTATTTTTTTCATATTTAATATAAGCTATGATTGAGACATGTTTTTTTTTTCCTTTTATTTGCCAACCTACCCCCGAGTTATGCACATCTGCCCCCAGGCTTGCCACTCTGCCCCCCTGATATGCCTTCTAACCCCCTATATGCCTCTCTGCCTCCAGAAATGCCTTATACCCCCTATATGCCACTCTGTCCCATGATATGCCTTTTAACCCCCTGTATGCCACTCTGCCATATAGGGGTCAAAAGGCATATCATGGGACAGAGCGGCATATAGGGGGTATAAGGCATTCCTGGAGGCAGAGTGGCATAAAGGGGGTTAAAAGGCATATCATGGGGCACTCTGCCTCCAGAAAAGCCTTATGCCCTCCTATATGCCACTCTGCCTCCCCGATATGATTTATACCCTCCTATATGCCACTCTGCCCCGTGATATGCCTTTTAACCCCCCTTTTGCCACTATACCTCCAGATATGCCTTTTGACCTCCTCTATGTCACTCTGCATCCAGAAATGCCTTATACCCCTATATGCCACTCTGCCATATAGGGGGTTAAAAGGCATATCATGGGACAGAGTGGCATATAGGGGGGTATAAGGCATTTCTGGAGGCAGAGTGGCATAAAGGGGGTTAAAAGGCATATCATGGGGCACTCTGCCTCCAGAAAAGCCTTATGCCCCCCTATATGCCACCCTGTCCCATGATATGCCTTTTAACCCCCATATGCCACTCTGCCTCCCTGATATGCCTCAACCCTCCTATATGCCCCTCTGCCCCGTGATATGCCTTTAACCCCCTTTTTGCCACTATACCTCCAGATATGCCTTTTGACCTCCTATATGTCACTCTGCATCCAGAAATGCCTTATACCCCTATATGCCACTCTGTCCCATGATATGCCTTTTAACCCCCTATATGGCAGAGTGGCATATAGGGGGTTAGAAGGCATATCATGGGACAGAGTGGCATATATGGGTATAAGGCATTTCTGGAGGCAGAGTGGCATAAAGGGGGTTAAAAGGCATATCATGGGGCACTCTGCCTCCAAAAAAGCCTTATGTTCCCCTATATGCCACTCTGTCCCATCGTATGCCTTTTAATCCCCTATATGTCACTCTGCATCCAGAAATGCCTTATACCCATATATACCACTCTGGCATATAGGGGGTTAAAAGGCATGTCATGGGACAGAGTGGCATATAGGGGGGTATAAGGCATTTCTGGAGGCAGAGTGGCATATAGGGGGACACACTTACATACACACACATGCCGATTTTTTTTGTTTTTAACACATTCAAAAAAATATTATACATTTTGTACAAAAAAATACATTACTTTACTCACCTTCTACTTCTCTTGACTTCCGCACACTGTTCTCTTTTCTCTCCTGACAGGATGTCACTGACCTGACATCCGGTGCTGCAGCAGTCTGAGTGCGAGGGGCGGAGCTTCCACCCCTCACGCTGCTCCCATCACTATGCAGCCATCAGACTGCTGGGAATGTAATCTAAACGGCCGGTGCTGCTGATGCCCCCGGCCGGAGCTACTTTAACACTTTTTTTTAATTTATTTATATGGTAAGCAGGATCGGCTCGCCATATAAAGTAAAAAAAAAAGTATTAAAGCAGAGGCGGCCGGCGGCATCAGCACGCATTGGCCGTTTAGATTACATTCTCGGCGGTCTGATGGCCGCATAGTGATGGGAGCAGCGTGAGGGGTGAAAGGGTGAAAGGTCAGTGCGAGGGGGCGGAGCTTTCACCCCTCACGCTGCTCCCATCACTAAGCGGCCATCGCACACGGCTGCTGGGTGCCGATGCGGCCGGCCGGCGATACTGTAATACATTTTTAAAATTTAATATGGCAAGCCGGACCAGCTTGCCATATTAAATTAAGAAAAAAGTATTATAGTAGCGCCGGCCGGCCGCATCGGCACCCAGCGGCCGCTCAGGTCCCAGCCCGCCCCTGGTCCCAGCCCACGGACCTGCCGGCCCACCGGGAAATTTCCCGGTATCCCGGTGGGCCAGTCCGGCCCTGAAGAAACAGTATAATAACATTTAGGAAGATTTGGTTCTCACTAACAATTCGGCCCATTTTTCCTAAAGTAAGGCTCAAATCTTAATCAGTCCTTCATCTTTTCTTAGATTCAGGATACCTTTATGCTTAAGCCCATGCATGTTTAAATTCCCTTACTGTATTAGCCTCTACTACCTCTGATGGGAGGCTGTTCCAATTTTCTACCATCCTCTCAGAAAAGTAAAACTTCCTTACACTTCACTATTCGAAAAAATATTGACCATCGCCTTACGGATGGCAGATGTGGAAGTTGTGATAGGGTTTATTCCCTAAAGTTGTTGTTGTCAGGAGGGTTGTAGTTCAAACTCCCTCAATTCACTATGCATTGCAAACCAATCTGGATTGTGCACAAGGCAACCACGCTGTCTGTCAGGGGCCCGAGGATCTTATGGAGGGCTAGGCTCATGGATTTTGTAATAGTTGCTCTGAGCTCTGTGTGTAATAGGCCCAACTGGATCAGACAAGATCTGTATTGTGAGCCGTCCCAGTCATACCCATTGTATACATAGGCAGAATATCTTTATATATATCATTTTTATCATGAAGGATACATTTCATTCAGACATTTCTATAACCAGGAAACCAGAGAATGTAAACACCACATCTCATTCCAATCTGGGCAGTTGAATAGAAGCCAGAGGCTTTTCAGTGAATATTCCGGAGAACAAAGAGCTCTACTTCTCCTGTGTGCATCTTAATGAACAGTATTTGCACAATATTCCATGTTATGGCCAATTTTAGATGAACAATATGTCTCCGTCAATAAGGGATAGTGTAAACAAGTGAGTCTTTGCTCTAAGGTTACCTACGGAGACTAATGATCAATCAACAATCGTCTCAAAGCTCTTGCATGTTCTTTTATCATAAGACAAATACCAAGATGGTTGTAGGGATTTTGATTGTATAGAGCATATGGCTATTGTGGGTTTTGATTTGCAATTGCTATAAATAAATAATCATATCTCGCTGGGTACATGTGTACTTTGTAGCTTGTACGTTTGTTTTGTGTGCGTTTTGTTTGATTGAGTTCATTTATTGAAAATACTAGAAATGACACAGTGGAGCCAGGTCGATGCAGACTTTTGGCCCTTTGGCTACTAATTCCCCTTGTAGACATCAATGGTCCCCCTCTAAGATTTGAAGTGTATTAAAACAGATGGCCATTAAACTGGCACATATATATATATATATATATATATATATATATATATATATATATATATATATATATATATAGACTGCCTATGCTATACATGTATCTTATTCATTGATGTTCAATTTTTCAGTAAATTTATAGTGTTTGATTATATGACAATTTGTGTTTTTTATTATACCCCACAGTCACATCGGTTCTAGAGCTTAGAAACAGCAGAGTCTGACCACATTAGGTTACCATGACTTCTCTTCAGCTTATACAATCTCAATAGCTGAACACCGTTAAGTGTTAAATGTCAACCACCTCCCCACCTCCCTCTCTTTTCAATAAGTCTAGGAAAATCTCTCCTAAAGCTGATGGACTTTGGCTACAAAACACTGCATGTCTTCACTGAACAGCTCAGGCTCCACACTAGAAAGAAAGGTTAAAATCTAGAAGAATAACTGACATCCAGTGACGGTGTGCTGGGGGTCCGTTGCACCCAAACATTGGGATTTTTTCTTGCAGGAAGCTTGGAAATTGGAAAGGTAAGTCTTTTAATAAACAACACATATATCACAGCGCACTGTATGTATTGCTACAATTCCTTATCACTAGCAGACAAAAATAACAACATAGCGATCTGTTAATATTCTACTCTTGGCTCCACTAAGTGAAATGAAGCAGTGACAAGTGCTGCCTAAAAGGAATTGGATTAATAGGAAAAAATTGCAACCTTTTAACCACCAGATCTGTGCGCGACATCCCCCTGGGATCCTAGGGGGTTCATATCTTAACACTATTTAATAATTTGCCACATAAATAGTCTGATGTAATAGCGTATCTGCCATATAAAATATTAATAGACATAATACAGATGTGCACTAAGATCAACAGTGAAAATGCCAAATCAAGAAGCTGAGTTAATATATGGATAGATTAGTATTTGGGACTACTATGTTTTCATTGTGTGGTATGCAATCCTCAAAATTATTATATTAGAATATAAAGTGTGGATTGCTTGAGAAGTTTAATAGTCACCCTCCTGGGAGTTTCTGGGATTTTTACACCCATACAGTCCAATACTCCTGTGCCTGCACTGTCATATTTATATATATGAAAAAGGGGCACCTTCTTAAAATAATTGCCTTGGTGGGTATACAAGGTGAAAGGGGGGCAGTCTAATGGAATAACATTCTTTTGTTTCTCTAAGTAGGGTTTTCACTCTATTCTAGAAGTGGTCACAGGAGGATCTGGGGTGGCTGTGCTGGCAATCTGTGTGGTACCAGTAATGACCCTCTTCTATTAACAAAAATAGAAATAGGGTGAATATCAGAACCACACAGAATAGCTTAGTCGTGATAGACCAAGTGAAACGGCAGCAGACAGTTTTTAGATCTTGGGGTTGCTGTCAAAAACAATTATTTAACAAAATGTAAAGTTAAAGCTGATGTAAATGTAAAGCTGATACCACACCCAAATGGTCCACAAATATGGGTGGTGGGATAAAACAGTGATGCTGGTACAAAGTTTGAAAAGTTATCGCCACAAAAACCGATGGGATGGTCCAATGAGCTGACACATTCATTGGCTGCTATGTGATTATTAGGCCTGTGCAAGTGAACCAAAAAAAATTCTAATTTTTCCTTCCATTTTTTGGTCCATTTTTTTCCGGACATCAGGAGATAGGCTGTCTCCGTGACCCTTTTGTGGAAGTTCACTGGGAGTCCAGAATAATGAAGCAAAAGAAGCTTTCCTGCATCTCGCTTTCTCTGCAAATCTATCTGCATTATTCTGCCCTCTCTGTGCACTTCCACAAAAGGACAGAGCCACAGCGATAGACTCTCCACAGCAAAATAAAATGTCAGCCACCATTATATGTTTTTTTGGAAGATATTCATCCTTAGGGCTAAAATTGAATTCCAGTTGCCCATAGGCATGAAGATCTCCGTGTTATGGGAAAGTGGCTTTGCAAAGGGTTGCTGCGTGTAGCAACACGGCAACACTAAGTCTTTAAAGGGTGAAGTGGTGGGCATGACCAAAGACTGATTTACTGTCTGACAAAAGAAGAAATTGAACTGGAGACCCCTGGAAGCAAGGCTTCATCTAGAGACTCTGGGTCAAACTCAGTTACCAAAAAAAACAACCAACAAAGTAAAAGGTGTCAATTGGCCCCATTCCTTTTTGAATTTGTAAAAAGCATTTTGTGGGTGCTTATTTAGTCTGCCTTTTGGATAATCTGGTCCTGTTCACCATGAAATATGATTTTAATTTTTAAATACTTTCTCACATTCAGACATTCTAGTTTATATTACACCACTTCTGGAGTCCATGTAATCTCTGTAGATCTGTAGTGTTAACTTTGTTTTGAGAGCTCAGACATTTTATGCCAAAGCATTAGATGTCGACAGTGAAAAGGCTATTGAGAAATATTTGGTTTTATATTATTTGCAAACTTGAGTGTCTTTTAAAGGTACATTACCCTGGAATTTGTATATTTTAATATTGCATTATTTAGCATTTTAAGCTAATAAACCCGAGCAGATCTGTCATTTTAGTCTTTCCCTTTAAGGTTTATTACATAAAAATAATACAAGTGCTATATACATGGTCATTTCATTTAGATGTCTGAAATATTAAATATGGTTTTCTTTAAGATTAGATAGTTATCTTACCATGTCATTGAACCCGCAAAATATAAAATAAAAACAAGGCTATGCAGTTTCCTGCTGGGACTGCTGGAATGTTTTTCTTCTGGGGAACCTAGAGTGATTTAGCGACAGATAAGGTTGCCAGTCCGGGTAATGAAAATTAACTTCCTCCATTGATTTTGATTATTTGAGACTGGGCCATTTTATTGTTTACCACAGGAACTATGAGAATGAATTAAGGTATTTGCCTAGATTGGGCTAACGCAAACCATTTACAAATAGCAACTAAGCACGTTCCCGAAAACCCCTTAACGACCGATGACATGCCAGACACGTCACGAAAAAAATGACCAGTTAACGGCCAATGACGTACCTGGCACATCATGGCATTACATGAGCTTAGAGAGACCCCAGACCCTCCGGAGAACTGCATTCAATCATGCACGGTAATGAAGCCCAGCTTACTACTCACATTAAAATATATAAAAAATAAGAAAAAGATAAAAATACTTACAAAAAAATAAACAAAGATGTGATAACATGTAAAATAATTCTCCAGTGATGTTACCATCCGGAGAACCACCCACTTCCACAAAATGTGTGTGGGGGGGGAGTCCAAAAAGCTTATGAGCAAGTCCTAAATTTAGGGCTGTATGTTCGAAAAAAAATCCTACCATGGAAAAAGTGAAAATACCACCATTTAAAATACTCTGGGGTGTTTGATTTTCAAAATGGTTTGATGGGGGTAAATTGAATTGGCCGGCTTCAATAGTGTCCCAAATAGGGCATGGAGGCAGGCTGACCAGACACCCTAGAAAAACTGAATTGCACATGCCCCAAATGTGGCCTTTTAGCCCCCAAACAATCTGACAAACCCATGCTTGGGTGGTATCACTGTACTCAGGAGATGGTTCTGGACACATATTTGGGTGTTGTTTGGAAGTGACATATTTTGCTCTAGAAGTTGCAAAAACTCAGCACAAATATTACAATCTATTTAGCAGGATTTTTCATTAGCCTTTGTAGATGAGTAAAATATTTTTTCAAATAAAAGTCAGAAAAGGTGTTTTTTTTTTATAGTAAATTAGGTGATATGATCAAAATAATGGTATCTAAAGAAAGCCCTTCATGTCCTGAAACAATATATAATTTGTGTGGGTAAAGTGAACGAGAGAGAAGAAAATTACAGCTAAATATGAGCAACGCAGAAATGTAAAAACAGCCCAGTCCTTAGTGGGTTATACAAAAACAGTCCTGTTTACAAAAAGAAAGAACAAAATACTTTCTTAAACATTGGTTTTTTTTTTATCCGTTGCTAAAAAAAAAAAGTGTGAGTGCCCCTTTAAATGCATTCTCTGTTCAGTCGTATTCCATCCTGTAAATTATACATTTAACCTGACTTTTTATTGTCTCCTAAATAATTCAATCCCTGAAAACAATGTTTTGTGTGCATACAATTATAAGTGGAAAGTGGCTGCCCACCTTTTTAGCATAACTTTTCATTGTAAATAAATCAGGACTATTTAAATGCACCTATCATATTCCAAAATGTTCTCTTTAATGGGAATCCCATCATTACCAGATTTGTGCAATTTTTTTTCTTTAATCTTTTCATCCCAAATTGGATGTCATGTATGTGCAATTCCTAGTAGTCGTGGCACGTCTGACAGGTCATAAGTCCTGCTGTTGGGGTTGTCCTGACCAATTCGGAAATGTTGACAATTGTGTTTGTTATACCTGCCAACTTTCTGGATGTACTTTTACATCCAAAAAATTCATCAAGATGACCCTTAGGACAGAATAGTATGTCCCGAGCCATTTGCTGACAGGCTGGTGTTTCCTCTGTTAGCAGCATCTCTGCTTTCGGCTTCAGGTTAATCCCACTCCCGTAGGCTTTTACTCTTGAAATGGGCTTTCCTTTACAGAGTTGTCAATGCCAAAAGCATTGATCTGAGTAGTAGTGACCACACAAGGTCTGTATAGACAATGCTGGAGTTTCTATGGCTGATCACAAATACTGGACATACAGTGCTGTGCAACCCTGATTCCTGATCATTGTTTGATCACTTACAGTGGGGAACAGAAGTAACAAAAAAAAATATCCAAAATCAAAGTAAAAAAAAACTAATTAGTGGTACCACAGTTATATCATCATGAGACCATCATCAGCATCCTCTAGATGCGGGACAGATCCCCAAAGATATCTCTAAGAGTGCTGTATATATTGTAGTGATCAAAAATATAAACTATAAAAAAAGAGCTCCAGCACCTTGTATACCTACCACTAAAACAAAAAAAGAAAAAAATAGCTTCCTCATGCATATGGTTTAAAAATAAAGCCCAGCTTTCCCTGAGAAAAAAAACCCCTATAATCTGCATAAGGGGAATCATAGCTGAAAAAACATCTGGTATAAATATCAAAAAAGCTCTGATCTTTATGGTATGAAAGACCTTTGGTCATAAAGGGTTAGATTTGAATGATTTATTTGGCCATCACCTAAATTGTTAACAGTTCTCTTCATTGCAGGATTGCCGTGACTCCCGATGTGGTGCTATATACTTTTGTTCGCCATGATTTGGGCCATTGGGTGGTTTCTACGGGACAGGCAGACAATATCAAGATTCTCAGACAAACATGTCTTCATCACTGGTTGTGATACAGGCTTTGGGAATTTGCTGGCCAAGCGACTGAGCAGGAAGGGCTTCCAGGTCCTGGCAGGTTGCCTCACGCAAGCAGGGGCAGATGAGCTTCAGAAAGCTTGTCCTGTGGGGTTAAAGTCTACACTACTTGATGTTACCAACCCAGACAGCATCAGAAGTGCGGTGGCATGGGTAACATCTGAGGTGGGAGTCAAAGGTAGGAAATGGCGCCCCATTTATTTTAAATAAAATACTAGAATCATTTATCACCTTGTCTGTCAATGTATGGTGCAAATACATAATGAGAATGAAAACAAATTGTCCTTGATGGCAAGATAAGCAGTTTCCTTGGTGCCATATTGTTAGAGGCTAAGAAATAAAATTCAGTGTTACCTTCTTTCCATGTCTCATCACAACCCAGCTATACCCTGCCTAATGTTTCACTAGCCCTGGGGGCAGTTGATTTAGACTCTGATGTGTCAGCATGAATGTCTTTGTGTCCATACTATAGGTCTTTATGGGCTAGTCAACAATGCTGGCATTGCCAATCCTATAGGACCCACTGAATGGATGACAGTACAGGACTACAGGAAAGTCATGGAAGTTAACACATTTGGGACAATTGCTGTGACGCTAGACTTTCTGCCACTAATTAAGAAGGCACAAGGACGTATTGTGAATATGGCCAGTATTCTTGGGAGGCTTTCAGCCAATGGAGGTGGATACTGTGTGTCGAAATATGCGGTGGAGGCATTCTCAGACAGCCTGAGGTACAGATCACTACATACTACATCTATAGTATGTATTTAAATTAGTATGATATTACGGTAACAAAAGATGGATTTATCTCTAGACTCTCCATCTCTGATGCACACAATACACAGCATATATAGATGAGTGATATCTGATAAATCTGAAGTATGAACATGCCTGGCTTGAGAATTATAAAATCTGGCCATAGCCTAGGCAGATATGGAGAAATCATATGTAGGAGTGGGTAGAGTCTCCCTAAGCCCCTCTCCCTTAGCACATCTCTCAACATTTCAAAGGGATGGTTTGGTTACAGGCCCGGCCCAAGGGCAGGGCTTTACTAAGACGTGTCAGTATGTGGACTATTGATAACTATTATATAAGGTATTTAAAAGAAAAAAAAAGTTACACGTACTTTATAAAACCATTTCCTGATGTTATCCTCACTATAGCATTGAACACCTAGAAAAAGGGGACTTGGAATTTGGCACACAAAGAAGTGTCCCACCTAAAGAGGGACACTTGGGAGGTATGCCTTTGTCTCCCACAGCAAAAAGTTTTTTAGGTATATATCTAGCCCGTTTTATGGGAAATTCAAACCTGAATATCACGGTAGATTGACAGGTAAAATATAGTGTGGTACTTCACGATTGAAAGGATGATATGAAAAAAAAAGTCAAAGAATCGGGTTTTTCTATTTTTAAAAAACACTTTCCTTTTACACAAAATTATAATTGGCCAAAACACTAAAGCATTGAAAGCTGTGGGAGCCCATTCAGCGAACATAAACCGTGCATTGTTTAGTCAACATTACAACAAAGAGGCATTATGAACTGTTAACAAGGTATTGGGGCCTAATCCGAAAACTTATCTTTAGGCTTTGCATGTTCAGTATATAATCATGTGGCTGGTAAGGACAAGAAGCTTACCTATTACTTCTCTTTTATACCATAGACGAGACATGCAGCACTTCGGAGTCAAGGTCTGCATAATAGAACCTGGCTTCTTTAAGACCGCGGTGACAAATTTGGATTCTATTGAGAGATCCCTGCAGCAGCTTTGGGACCGCATGACCCCTGAAACACAGAGAAGCTATGGAGAGAACTATTTTAAAAAGTGTATGTTTCATTATGACATGTAACACCACTGCTAACCTGAACCCAAGGTTCTTTGAACGCTAGTAGTGTATACTGCCCTAGGCTAACGTGACCAAGGTCGGTAAGTTCTAGGGAGGTTGGTAGCTACCCTGCTGCAAAGACACACACTCCATGCACCTGGTGCAGCATGTCCTTCTAAAGCGGGCGCCAGCATATGATATCATATCCCAAAACCCAGAAGAGAGGATGGGCTATGGCAGATGGGTCCAGGTTCAAACATGATGCTGGGCCTGTACATTTTGTGGCTCATTCAAAACAACTATATCCATGATAATTTCATTTAAACAAAAATCTGTGATTGCAAATACAAAACACCTCAGCTCAGAAAGCCCTGGACAGTCCTATAATCAAGAAACCTTATTCCCAAAATACTGATGAGCAGCAAGTATATGAGTGGATTTGCTACAATTGAAGCATATCAAGTGGCTGCTTAGGCCTTTCACGTGGTCTTGCTAGCAAGATTGTTGTAGTCATAGCCATGTTCACAAATCAGAATTGGATGTGGTCACCAATAACTATGCAAACTAGTAACCAGTTTTCTCAGAAATAATTAACTCTAAATTACATTAAAATTCTTAATACGTTGCATAAATGGTACAACTAGGCCTAGAGGAAACAAAAAAAAAAATTCCCAATCAAGACACCAGTCCTATGTTTAAGTGATATATTACAGCCCATGTAGAATGGGCCCAAAAAACTGGGTGTCCCTTCTAATTACTAGCCAAAAATAGCTGCGGCATTGATTTGTCATCACCAATCAATAATCATTTTGTTTACCTTGTGTTCTCTTTTAGATCTTAAAGTGCAAAGACTGATCATGAATTTCATCTGTGATGCTGACATCTCCAAAGTGCCAAAGTGCATTGAGCATGCTTTACAAGCAACATACCCCCGCACAAGATACAGCCCAGGCTGGGACGCCAAGTTAGTCTGGCTACCTGCCTCTTATATGCCAGCCTTTATAGTGGATGCAGTGCTAGGTTTTGTCCTCCCCAAACCAGAACAGAAAGTCCACTAGCAACTAGCCTTGACCCAAGATGGAGGGGATCGTTAATATGAGCCATGTAGGGTGAAACATTTACATTCACAGGTGACACCGTTAGTTACACAAAATAAGCCTATAGAAGTTCACCTGCAAGAAGATCCATTCTAGCCCAATGTAGGAAACTTTGAGTTAACTCTGCAATGCCGAGGCATTATGAAGGGAGATTTCAGCCCTTGTACAAGGACCCCCAGGTACTTTTGTGTATGAAAAACTTGCCAGGTTGGCTGTTCATAGTGCATCAGTTCAATTTAGCCAATAAGAGTCTAAAAAGGTGTGTAAAACAAAAAAACACCCTGCAATAGGTATATATTTCAAAACAAGAGCACCCTGATGTGTGAACAGCATAGCAGAGTTGAACAGGAAGTGCCTGAAAATCATTTTTCAATAAAGGTTGTCCCAAGCAATAGTATGTTATCCAATAGATTGTAAGCTCACGAGAGCAGGGCCCTTTGCTCTCACAGTACCAATAGGTCTCAATGTTATTGTCACCCTACTGTAATAAGGTTATATGATCTGGTGGTGTGCTCTAAATAAATGTAATACATAATGTTGGAGTCATTTCCTTTTTTTTCTTTTTTTAACATATCCTTATCTTGGCTTTATTAGGTGGTACCTGTCCAGCACTTAATTGAATAGCTCATAGCTCTTCAGTTTTCTCCACCAGCCGTTATTTTGAAGATTTCAAAAAATTATTTCTGAAGCGTTAATTTGCCAGATGAGTATACTGCAGGCAATAATACAGAGCCAGTGTCCCTAGGGAATCTCTGCTTGAATACTGAAGACTACTCATATCATTACCTACTTAACATTATGATGTAACACTTTATATATACACTGCCGTCAAGCTCTTTTTTTGTTGCAAGTACAGAATGTTTGTTATATAATTTAAATAAATCAAATTTACTTAAAGGGAAATACGGTAGATAAAGAAAATCAGCAATTACCAGAAAAGTACATATTTATCAGATTTCAGCCAATCATATCTAAATACAGCTACAGTATTAACTTCCACATTACATAATATATCCATTGTTAAGAGATCAATAATAAGACAGATAGCTACTTATATGTTTATTTTGTGATACATCATTAACTAGTTAAAGATAAGCAATGAGTAAGATACGATGCTCATTGAGACCGAGGAATTGTGGTATCACAGAGGGCACAATAAAGGCACTGGGACATCGTATATTAGTGAAGCAAGCGGCACATTTATATTCTTTGTGCCGTTGTCTTACAGAAAAAACATCAAGCCAAGAAAACTGAATAAGTATCTGGTACATACGTGAAATAATTTGATATGCGAGTCTCTGGCATTACTGTGGTACAGTAACAATGTCTTTGTGGTCTTCTGCATGGAAAGAAGGGGGTGGGGTGTTCTTTACCAGGAGAAAAGAGCATTCCCTCCATTAATGAGAGAAGAACTTGCAAACCCACAACGGGGCTACAACGTCCTAATCTTATCCCATCTATCAATTTCCTTGAATTTAAAAGGACGTCACAAGCATTGTAACTGTATGCCCAATGATGCTATAGTCCTGGTCACTCCATTCTCTGAAACTTGAATGTGCTTCTCACTTACCTGGCAGATGGAAAATGGCTTAACTGTAATAATGGATCAACACAGGTGTAGGGTTATATATGACATGAACCATAAAGTTGTTTAGGTGGGAAAAAAAAGCCACAAGGTGGCCATCAATTCAGCACAAAAAAGTGACCAGTCAATATAGAACTTCACCAATAGTATCAAGTTTATGAATTGTGTAATTATATACACACACACCCCGTAAATTAGTGGTGCAATTAACCAAAGACAAGCATCTCATCACAGGATTATCTGCAATTAATAATGATACCTGAGCTTTAAATACCTACAAGTAGAAAAAACACTGATTAAAGACTGACTCAACAGATGCATCAAAATGTAATGTTCATAACGTATACTCAAGTATAATCTGATGAGTTATTTTAGAATGAGAAAATATCCAGGGGAATCCATACGCAGGTGGAAGTTTCACAGCCCACTGTGGTAACGTGCCAGCAAACTTAACATGGTTTACCGATTAACTGAAATCATTCAAGAAAAGTGTGGGGTCTACTGTGCATTACATGTGGATATGGATTTCGCGGGTTAGTGTTTGATGCTCTCATGTGTCTGAAATTCCCAAAAAAACATAGACTGAGGTTATTCACCAATTCTGGAGTTCGAAGGGAACATTTGTACTCGCCAACTTTGTTATGCATTATAAAACAAAATTATATATAGCTTTTCCACCTCAAAGATAGATAGTCTGTACCTGTCAAACTTCAACACACAGAAGTTTCTCCAAATTGCTGAACCCGTTTCTATAGGATTTGCATCAGATAGTCAAGAGACAAATAGGTGTTAAGGAGCCGTTGGTTTCACTTTATTTTAATCATTTACATTGCTTTACTAAAAACGACATCATGGACACAGTGCTGCAAATGTGTTATGGTCACTGAATTGGTGGCACTTATGGGGCAATGTTCAGCTCTACAGTATTGGACGGATTAGGCAAAAATGCCAACAATGCATTAAGGCACTAAGTAATATTTTCATTTTGTATCCTTTTAAAAAGGAACTTTTGGGGCATTGCAGTGAAAACTGGTTGGAAGTGGTTCAAAATAAAATACACATTCTCTGGCATTCTCAACAGTTCTATATCCACAAACAGGTGACAGCAGTGTGTAGTTTCAAAAAATTTAACAAGGAATATAAAATTGTTAAATTAGAATTTTGTATACCCATGAATCAAACAGAAAGACACGAAACCCTAATCCAAAGGAGAGACGCAATGCCAAGTATCTACAAATATATATATATATATATAATATAAAAACTGGTGACAGAAGTATTTATATCAAATACACAAGATACGCCTAGCCATATCAAATCAAAAAGTAGCATGTGTCCGGGACGTTGCTACATTCAGATGGATATGACAGACTCTATCATTGTCTCTTTTGCAAGTGAGATCACGGCATAAATCACGGTGCAGAAGTCAGATCACATAACTTCATAGCCACTGCGTATTCCCTTCATTAAGCAGCAGGCAAAGATAATTCCCAAGATCTAAAATAAAAATAAAATAAAGTTACAAACAAATCCACAAGGGGGTGATAGTAAAGGGGGGGGTAAAGAAGATCAAGGAGGCAGTAGTTACTGCTAAATGGAAGTCTGGTTCATTCTCTGCCCAACTCAATTGCATGGAGTAGTCTCACAGATTCCATTCAAGCATCTACTCGGCCCTCAACAGTCTTGTCAGAAAAATCTTTGTGTGTGACACGAGATATAAAACTACAAATATATGCCTGCAAATAGAGATGCGAAGATCGGGGGGGGGTTGTTCCTGTTTTTTACGTGTTGCTCCATTTGCAACACAAAA
The DNA here is from genome assembly GCF_027358695.1 of Spea bombifrons. NCBI lineage: Eukaryota > Metazoa > Chordata > Amphibia > Anura > Pelobatidae > Spea > Spea bombifrons. The sequence continues at coordinate 111,235,645 of NC_071088.1, forward strand.
AAAAAAAGTTTTAAAAAGCAAATTGATTATTTAGTGAATAAGCTGTACTTTTATTTCAAGCATGATGCTTTTACATACACTGGGAACATGAAATGCAGTGTAATAAAATATTTAAATTTTTAGAACCACTTTTTCAATTTTTCTGAAAATAATTTTTCCCTAGAAAAAAAATTTCCATGGCTTAAAAATTTCCGGCAAACTCTAGTTCCTCCAGAATTATGGAATGGAAGCCTGTGGATTGTGTAGCCACAACTGCCCGCAAGCTCTTTATAATAAGACCAGAAGCCTTTTAGAAAAAATGATAAATGGCACACATTTCATCATGCATCTCTAATGAAACTTGACATGGTAACCTGCAAATGCCAATAACAATACAAGGGTACTAAAGACTCCAAGTACCACATAGGGACACTGGCTGTCAGTGCTGAACAGATACCACATCTATACAAAGTTCTCACCTCAAAGAAGGCAATTCCTAGAGCCACTCCAGCAACAATAGCTACATTTTTCTTAATCGAGGAGGCTATTTCTTCCACGCAACCCTGTAAAGGACAAAGCCACAGGTTCATTACAGAGACAAAAAGCTCAAGCCCAAGTCAGAACCTATTCCATGACACGAAGTATTCCCTGTTAAGAACAGGCTGAACATGTGACCTGGTTAAATTTTATTTCGGGGGGGGGGGCAGGTAGTTTGAAAAATTGGTTTTCATTACTTTCCCCCTCACTTTGGCACACAAGGGAATGAAATGGCAAATTTTTCTGCATTTTCTACCACGATATCACAAGTACTTTGGGACTTAAGGGACACTATCATATGCACTTTAATGTACAATTGCTGTGTGGTATCTTTCAATGTTCAAGTACTTTGAGTATTTTAAAATAAATCTTTAGTAAGGGCTATGGGGCTGTAAGCTTCCCCTTCAAACAAGCTACATACACTAGATAGAAGCTGACTACATAAGCTAGTTTTCTTCTGCTTAGCAAATAACCTGACTAGTTTAGTTTAACTATGTGGTAGGGCATTTACAAGGAGAAACCAAAGCAGTACAACAAACTTACCTCAGTGTATATATTGGAAGCATTCTTTCCACACCCAACGGATGGCGTCCTGCAGCAGGAATCCGGAACCACAGATGAGTTGGCATAGGGTCCGTACTTTGCCCAATCTGAGGAGCTGTTGCCACCACAGCAGTGAAACTAAAGTCAAACACAGAATATTAACATTAAACATTTAGATATCCCAGCACAGAGGGAAAAAACAATTCAAGGCACAAACTCACCTCTTGCTGTAATGAGTTAACAGCATCTGTAACATCTTTCGTTGTATTGTATTTTTTCATGCTGTCTATAAACGTGTCCTCAAACGCTACACGGACCTATGAGGAGGAAAAACGTATATTACTAAGATAAAACACCTGGCTACATACATGGCAATATCTTCCTTCCATACCCAAGCGATACTGAGCATTAGGATATAACAGTCTAAGACAGGGCTTGACAAATTTGTTGTGAATCTAGGCGCCAGCTAAAAAAAGTTAGGAGCCAGGATTTTTTTTTTTAAACTAACAGTTGGTTAGGAGTGATCTGATCATCATCAGCCCACTTACTAAACTCAGCATTTTACCTGGAAGCACCCTGGACTTTCAGGTCAGTGCTATTTTTTGTTGTGTTTTTGTTTTTAAGAATGTTTAAACGTTAACCCCTGCAATGCCACGAATGTGTTATACACAATTGTGGAATTTAAGGTCGCGCTCATGGAGCGATCAGGCAGCAGGGGGGGTGTTGTGTCAGGTCCCCACACTCATGTGGAGACCGAAGAACCCTCTCCCCCTGTCCCTGAAGCTGCCTCTGGCAGCTGGGACGCAACTGCTGGTCTATAGACAAGCGATTGCAGGGGGAGTCTTTGATGACTGCTGTAGGCTTCCATGCCTACAGGAATCATCAAAGGGCTTGTGGGGGCTCGTTTTTGCTGTTGCTGGTCTGCCTGGGCTTCCAGGCAGACCACCAGCAGCAGAGCCCCTTACAAAATGGGAATTAACCCCTAAATGCCGCGGCATTGAAAGGGGTTAACGCTGCCCTGTCGCTCTCATGGAGCGATCAGGCAGCAGGGGGACAAGTGTGGGGACCCAATCAACACTGAACCCCCTTTTTCCTGAAGCTGCCTATGGCAGCTGAAAACGCTATTGCAGGTTTTCCTGCAATCGTGGTTTCAGCCTACAGGATCACTCCATGGGAGTGATCTCAGGCTTGGGGGCGGGCTCTGAGTGGTTGTGCCGTCTGCCCAGACTCCTGGATGTAACAGGCTGACAAACTCCTAGGCGCCAGGATAAAATTCTGAGTCGCCATGGCGCCTGGGATTTGTCGAGCCCTGGTCTAAGAGACCACCATCAATTATGCAGTGCTAGAAATACATTTTAAGAAATGTTGAGAAGGGTGGTTCAAGAAGTCTTCGAAGTGTATTTTTGTTACAAGTCATTTACAAAAGGACTCTTAAGTGCATTCTCTTTGCAAAGTCAGGTCTGCGGATAAATAATGCTGTACTCAAAAACCACAAGACAAAAACTTTAGATTGTTCTGCTTCAGTTCCAGCTTTTAAACCAATATAAGACAAAGACCTCAATTTGGACTCAAGCCTATTGTGGAACTTCTGGGTTGTTATGTCATCAGAAAAGCACATCCTTAACAGACCAGTTAAAGTGTGTGTGTGTGTGTGTGTGTGTCTATATATAGATAATGAAATTGGACTTGCCTTGTCCCTGAGAACATATCCAGCGATAGCAGCAGCAATTTCTACCAGGAAGATCAGGACCATGAGGACAGCAAACTGACAAAAAAAAAACAAAAAACGTATTGCACCAAACTGCTTTGACTCTTATGAAACAAACAAAGACAGTTAACATAAAACCCATCTGGTTTGATCTTTAAATAAAATGTCAGCTTTACAAATTACTTAGCAGCCCCCAGAAGCTTAAAAACACTAAGAAAAAACCCCCCCAAAAACTAGAATGGAAGCTCACAAGAGCAGGGCCATCTTCTCCTTTTGTAACGGTTTGTTAGTGTGTGTGATTTTAAATTAAGTTACAGACTAACAGCGCTCTATATAAATATACAGTAATGTAACACAACCTTCAAGGAAGTGGCAGCCCTAGCTACATTGCTCACACACAAGAGTTGCATCTGATTCTTCTAAACATTACAAAGTGGTATTCGTATGACCAGGCCATACCAGAACCCCTCACTAAATATCACAGTGGCCGTATTATACATCATAAGTCACAGTATGGAAGGCGAGATACTTCAACCGTGCGTCTTACCGTTGTCACCATGCAGTAGTTTTCTTTCGCTGCACCACAACAGCCGAAGAACGAGATTAAGAAAATAATGACTCCCACGGCAATGATAACTATCGGAGCGCCTGAAGATGATGCATTTTTGATGATGATAGAGTTGTTCAGCTGGATCTGCACGTAGATTCCCAGGGCAATCAAAGCAATTCCACAGATCTAAGAAAACAAGACACCTGGGTTAGCACCAATAAGAACAGACATCTGTAGGGGACTGTAAATTCACAGAAGTGCAGTCTCATCTACTTGCTACCTTAAGCAGATAAATGGTAAAGCAATTTAAGGCATCCCAACGTGTAAAGTTTGCTTTACAAGGTACATCTTAAGACAGGGCTTGACAAATTTGTTGTGAATCTCGGCGCCAGGTAAAAAAGTTAGGAGCCAGGATTTTTTTTAAACTAACAGTTGGTCAGGAGGGATCCGATCATCATCAGCCCACTTACTAAACTCACAGCGTTTGACCTGGAAGCACCCTGGGCTTTCAGGTCAGTGCTGTTTGTTTTTTTTTTTTAAATACATTTTTTTCATTTTTTTTAACTCTTTCGATGCTGATGTTCCATTGGAGCACAGCATTGACAGATATTTAGTCCCCAAAAGCTTGTGGGGACAAATGTTAACCCCTGCAATGCCACAAATGTGTCATACACAATTGTGGCATTGAAGGGGTTAGCGCTGCACTGTCGCTCTCATGGAGTGATCAGGCAGCAGGGGGCTGTTGGGGCTGGTCTCCACACTCATGGCAGACCAAAGAACCCTCTCACCCTGTCCCTGAAGCTGCCTCTGGCAGCTGGGAAGCAATTGCTGGTCTATAGACCAGCCATTGCAGGGGGGAGTCTATGATGACTGCTGTAGGCTTCTATGCCTACAGGAATCATCAAAGGGCTTGTGGGCTTCCAGGTAGACCACTGGCAGCAGAGCCCCTTACAAAATGGGAGTTAACCCCTAAAACGCCGCGATCGCGGCATTGAAGGGGTTAACGCTGCACTGTCGCTCTCAGGGAGCGATCAGGCAGCGGGGGTGTTGGGGCTGGTCTCCACACTCATGTGGAGACCGAAGAACCCTCTCCCCTGTCCCTGATGCTGCCTCTGGCAGCTGGGACTCAATTGCTGGTCTATGGACCAGCCATTGCAGAGGGAGTCTCTTTGATGACTGCTGTAGGCTTCCATACCTACAGGAGTCATCAAAGGGCTTGTGGGGGCTCGTTTTTGCTGTTGCTGGTCTGTCTGAGCTTCCAGGCAGACCACCAGCAGCAAAGTCCCCAAAACGGGAATTAACCCCTAAATGCCGCGATCGCGGCATTGAAGGGGTTAACGCTGCGCTGTCGCTCCCATGGAGCGATCAGGCAGCTGGGGGGTGTTGGGTGAGGTCCCCAGACTTGTGTGGGGACCCAATCAACACACAAACCCCTTCCCTGAGGCTGCCTGTGGCAGCTGAAAACATGAGTGCTGCTTTTCCAGCAACCGCGTTTTCAGCCTACAGGCTCACTCCGTGGGAGTGATCTCAGGCTCGGGGGCGGGCTCTGAGTGGCTGTGCAGTCTGCCCAGACTTCTGGGCAGACAGTAGCAGCAGCGCCCCCGTGTGGTGACTCAGCCTCTTACATCCACAATTTTTTCTGGATGTAAGAGGCTGACAAAACCTAGGCGCCAGGACAAAATTCTCTGTCGCCATGGCGACCTGGCGCCTGGGATTTGTCGAGCCCTGTCTTAAGAGGCAGTGGACAGATATAGCTGTTCTGTAAAATTGCTTTTGTGCGCTTTAATTTTACATAACAAAACTCAGATATAAAAACTGACAAGTTAATATTTTCAGGCATCCTTTACATTTCTAGCTACTGTAACCTTTCACATCTTAGTAAACCTTTCGAAACCAGAATATGACACTACCCCCCCCCACACCCCAAATGCCATGAATTCTCCCCAGGCCTTTATGGCCCTAGCAAGATCTCACCTTCCTACAATTATGTTTTACTGTGGTGTATGCTGACATTTTCAGCTTCTCCATTTACAGTAAGAGTTACCGTATAGAGGGCAATGTTAGATTCTTAGCACACAAAGCAGTAACAAACCCACACAGCCCTCTGGGAGTGCGTGCACAAGAATGGCGTTCAGGTAACATCCTTACAAACTGTTTACCTACAGCTTCATCTACAAAAACGCACACCAAGAATCCACCAAGGGCACATGAAACGTAACTACTTGCCCAGAAACACAGCATTTGTCTTTTCATGCTCTCCTGATGCAGTTCAGATGGCATTTTTAGAACTCCACTGTAATTCTTAAGGTGCCGCATGTAGCCTATCACTAGCGGATGGGAATATCATGTACCCAGCCTACCACCCATGTTCAGGCAGGTGAGCATGTACTTGATACAAAGTACATTCTAGGGTCTATCATCTCAAAAAATGTGGATAACAGAGACCATATCTAGAAGTCTAAAGAGCAGCTCCCAGAAGAAAATATCCAAACTCAAACTTCACTAGGAAAAACTGTTCTAGAATCATGTCTTCCCTCAATGACCACTAACAGTCCAAGATAAATATTGTATAGAGAAGGATATGCCTAAGGACAGATAATCACCTCCCTTCAGGCTAATGAACTGCCAAAAGATGAACAGATGGGTCAGCAGAGCAACATCATATACATGTTTCCACCTTAATAAGGAATGACAGTAAAGCATAGCAAAGCTGTTGCATGTGACAGAGGGGAAGGTTCTACAAAACGGTGTTAGTTAAATGCAGTGAAGAGGGCAGTCTGCCGCACGCACTCCCTGTGTGAATACCACTTATTGTTTCAGACCAGATGACTGGTTATAAAAACCATGTATACCCTAAAGCAGGCATGTCAACCTCATGGTAAATTTCAGACTTCGAACCATTAGATCAGTTATTTTTATCCGTATCAATTGGATGACGAAAGTCCAGCGCAGAGATAACTGAAGAGCTCTGAAAAGAACATTCCAGCGGCTCTTTTTATATAGTCTCCTAGAATGGTGTGAGGAAAGCAATCTTCAAAGCATGTAAACACCTGCATGCCGAACTGCAAGCCCATGACTAGTCAAGCCTGTCCTGATATAATGCACACGATCTGTACATTGAACTACAGAAAGTTAGATAGTCGGAATTAAGAACTACAGCAATGCCTCCCACTGTTTCAAGTCAGAATGTTAAATAAAGAGGCAATAATTACACAAACCAATAGTGGTTCCTTGAATCAGGTGAGGTCATGCTCTTACATGACAGCTCCAGAAAGTCACAAGCACCGTGCCAATGAAATGCGGAACTAATAATTTTGTATTTTGAAGGAGTGTCTGAACAAAGTACCCGGTGCTTTTAGAGAGAACACAGCTTAAGATGGACTGGTGTGATTACAAAACTCCTCCACTAGCTGGGGAGGAGTAATCTTTGGTCAGACTAGCCCAACGCATAAAAGAACCCCATGATGCAAAAAGAATGTAAGAACCATCACATGCCTACACTTGTGATTAGCAGTCACAAAAGTGAATGTTATATGAAGTTGATGGAATTAGTTCTTTTCTCACCCTAAATTACCATGTTATTACATAGCTGCAAGGGACATCACAACCAACATGTCACTTGTCCAGTGGGCTGGGGGATACCAGTAAATTCCATTCAGGGGTGGGGGACAAAATTGAAATATATATCATGTAATACTGAGAAACTAGGGAGTAGAGTGGAGAATGATTTGCGTTCATGGGAGAAGATATTTAACCCCTTAAGGACAATGGGCGGTTCCTAAACCCATTGAAAACAATCCATTTTGAACCCCTAGGTTTGCATTCTATAGATTAGCGATTACAAGCATTTGGCTGAAATTGTCTGCAAACAGGTTGTGTCAGGCCACCAATAATCATATATGAAATAAATATAAAATTTTTAAACATACACCAATACAAATACTCAAATTACATTTAGCAGTCTCGCAATATAAGTCATACTCTAGACACACACACACTAAAATTTATGCATTTTATAGAATGGCCTGACAAGCCCTTTGCGGCCTGCAAGTTACTGCCAAAAGCCAGTAGAGCGTGTAATGTAAAGCTTTTTGAAGCCGTTTGCCCAAGCTTTGGCTTGAGCTCTTTTGTACTGCGACGGACTTGGCTCTGTGCCAGTGGACAGGACTGAAAGCCCCCCAAAAAAGCCATCTACCCCACCATGAGGGCGTACAGTGGTATCCATCAACCTTTCAGAATCACCCACGTTAGCATATAACCAGGATGTAAGGATTTAAAGGTCTGTTTAACATGCAAAAATAATTCTGTTAACTTTCACGTGAGTTTCTTAAAGTCCACACATTTTACATAAAATGATCCATCGCACGTTTCTTTTAAAGCTACCTTTAGCAATTTTATTATAAGGTTACAGAGGCTTCAATAAAAACATGTTAACAAGTTTACATTTGACAAGATTAAAAACACTGTGTGGACGTTTAACCTGCTTCTTATGTATACCTATAATGCTAGGACAGGTAACTTATATTTGTTAAAATATGATTGCAGGAGACGTCAAGTCATTGGGTGGTTTTTCTCCACACTCGCCAGCTGGTTAAATAGGTAAATATTGATCCATGCAGCCAACACAGATAAAATATGCTCTGTAGAAGCCAGCATCAGATAAAAACCCTGCCGATTTACAGTCAAAAAGGGGCGTCTAAAGTTAAAGGAAGAGTTATGGAGTCTTTGTAGCTCTGTAAATGCAGGCAAGCAAAGGATAACTGGAAATGGATTAATGAATAATTTAGAACTAGGCGCCAGTAATATTCTACAAACAGAAATAACAATTTATATTAAGATTTCTATAAAAGCCATTTCTGGGTATGGAGGACACATCTAAGACCCTAATTAGGACCTCAGCTCATGGTCTACAGTGAGTACGCTACACATAGTATGGGTTCTTTTAATTTCTAGTTTTACACTGATTAATGTAATTATTTTTTTTTCTATGTTGGCTCAATAACAGGTATCCCCTTCAATAAAATGCCCACCCTTGCAAAAGCTTTATGAGCCAAAAAAGGGCTGAAGAAGAGAAATAATCATGTAAATCCTGAGAACAGGAAGATACCCGTCATCTTGCAATAGACATCTGGTGGGGTTTTATGGCCTATGTAAACATTTATTTATCAATAAAAAAAACTATTACTTGGGTTTACTCTGCGTTTAGAACGGCAATAGACAGTTAACTTTAAAAATAACACTGAAAACTAGTAAATGCCTGGAGGCAAACTACTGTACTCGCCAGGAAGGGAGAAAATACGGGAGTACGAACCGCCTTTATCAGAAACTAAACCTGTCATATGATGCCAACATGACAGACACCAAAGCAGTGAGTAATAGCACATTTGTACATTATGTACGTTTCCCAATCAGATCATAGTGACGTACGGGTTGCGTCATTTCCTTTAACTTCAGGATGGAACTAAAGATTTAAGTTTGTACATAAATTATGGTTTCAGAAGCAAATATGGAAACTTCTTTAACCAGACTGCCAGCACAGCTTCTCATGAAAAGTTTGTCAAGTGATCATATTGGCAATTAAAGAGAAGCAATTTTTTTCCAACCATCTGTGAAGCAAAGTAAAGCTTGTCTTCTTTCCCAGTGCCAACATTTGCCCAACATCCTGCCATTTTTCATTGAGAGCGGGTGCCTTAATCTAACTGTAAGACAACATTTGAGCTTTCCTTTGCAGAATAAAATGTAAAGTGCTTAGCAAGGTAGGTCAGAACATATTTCATACTTGAAGAACCCTTTAATACTTCTAGGCTGCAACGCCTGATGAGCAACAAGCAAGTCTGGCAAACATTAAAACACAATATATTTTGACAACAGAGCCAGATTAAATGCAGGAAGCTGGGCAACATTCAAATTTGACCCCCCCCAATGCCTTTACATACAGGGCAATCTATCCATGCAGCGCAAGACCCCAGGCTGCAAGCTTCTGTTCCAAGGCAGATTATTCACACTCATACATACAATGGCAGTGCCAAGTCCTGGGAAAAAGAATGAAGGGGGATCGAGGCACTGCCAGGGAGCGCATGATGCGGCTCTGTTGACGAGTGAATACAGAGGGCTCAACTCTAATACAGCGAGCAGTTTGCTACAAAGCTTCAATCTGCCAAAACGCTCAGACCCTGTCATTAAAAGTATGTTTGTGCAGAAGCCAAGAGAGAAAGACGACATCAGGTCTCAGTGGGGACTATTTAGCATGAAACAAACAAGAATTATCTTGTTACATTTCTATAAGCAAGCTTATGCTGTAAGCTTTCGGTGCCGCTGATTCTCCATCTGAGCCTCCAAGATGCCACTATAGTTTCCTCTTAAAACTACAAATACACCGACGCATCTTAACAGCGACATTTATGGAAAGACCTATAACTGAGACGTAAAGAGGAGATCACCCCTAAAAAAATGATTGTATAAACATAAAAAAAGGTAGACCCTGCATCCAGACATCCATGTAAAGCTTAAATCATATTAGAACCTATTTCATGAAGGGGGGGCTGAGTTTCATACACAAGCCTTGGGACCCCAAACAACCCGGATTTTAAGTTGAACAGGATTTCTAGTCTGTTTGCAGCCCTTGAGGTCTGTAGTAAGTCAAACCTGCTAGCGCTGTTACTCTAACTCAATTTTTGTTAAACAAAGATTAGACAAGCTATGTAGTGCACAAGCACGCTCTTTTGTACAACGACAAAATCAAATTACAATGTTATCATATGAAAGATTTTAACACATCTCAGCACTTTCCTGTCCTAACTTCTTAATCATCCACCCACAGACACATCTTACCCCCTTTGTTTCATGCCTTTTAATACCCGAATCTAGACACAAACTCCTTGCACAGAAGGCAGGGTACGCATCCAACAGTGCGAGGAGTAAAGCCTCAAGTAAAGGCTCGCTCGAACCCCTGTAACAAATTATCAGGGCACAATATATGCGAAGACATAATGGTCCTTGGAAAGTTAGCAGCAATTAAATGGTCGATATCTCTAAAAGTAATGGTTTGGCAGATGCCGTACATGTTTTGCCAAGCCTTAAACAATGCAACAGGCTAGTGCTCAAGGTCCATGCTTAGAATGTAAGTGCTTTGTGCGCTATATGTTCATGGCCTTTAAAGGGTTAAACGTGTAGTTATCAGTTATCTCTTCCTGTACCCACTACAGTTTCCTTTTAAGTAATATGACAACATTATGTCATTAGTGACAGTGCAGCAACGAGATAAGAGACTTCCTCATTTCAAGAATTAGGAAACTATGTCCACAAAATAAAGCATCTGTTTTCCCCACCATGAATGTAAACTACATAAAACAGACTCTCGTCGGCAACGATTTAGGTTTTTGTAGCCACAAGCTAAATGTATAGCTCTGGTTAAGTATTGGCAGTCATCAGAATTAAAATCTGACTGTTAGACTGAAGCAGGAACCCCTAAAGCCGTTCACGTGGCTTACACAGCAAGCAACATTATGGAACGCAGGCATTTTAGAGGGGAGCTCCAGCCATCATATGCACCTGAATGCATTCGATTGCTGGCAGGGTCTGTTAAATTTGCTCTGTGTCTTCTGCTGATGCAGAACCCTCCATGTGTATTTGCCCCTTTCCCCCCACTCTAGCTTTTTAATGCCAAACACATCTCCATGTATGTGATATACTAACCGCCGGTCAGCTCCAGCACTGGCACTGGCTGAGCCAATCCTGCAGGCAGCTAGTACCCCCCGTGCGAGTTTTCGGAAAGCCCTGCTTTCCTGCTATTGATTGGCTACTTGAAGCAGCCTATCAGTGGCAAGAATCCGACCATGGAGGAAGAGGGCAGTTGTAGCTTCTACTTATTTAAGCGCTTTATCATTCCCCAGCCCATTTTTTAGTACTATAATATGCATTTTTCTTTACTAGGACTGCCAGGGACATTAAACTGTCCCTTGAACAGTCATCTCACTAAAACATTTAGACCCAAACTGGAGACCCTTCCAGCTTCCAATCAGAAATCCTTACTACCTCTAATTTAACAGCCAGGACAACACTAGGCACATTTTTACTGAGCCATGGCATTTGCTGTGCCAAGACCAGAGATATTCCTTTTTCAGATTCTAATTCAGTTCTTAAATTTAAGTCAACTCTACAGTGTCGCAGAATACGACGGTGCTATATAAAATAATCAGTAGATGCCTTCCATGCCACACTGGAGTAAAAGACATCACCACCGGACACCAAATGGAAAAACCAAATTTTATTTTTAAAAGCCAATCAGAAGGTAAATTCTCAATCTAGTCCTAAACCGGCAAAATACCTAGGTTACGGAAGAAAAAACACAGCACTACCAATAACCATAAAGTTGCTAAAAGGTTTATTTAAACCAGTAGCCAGACCCTTCACATAGGACATTAAGCTGGAGTGTTTGTTTCATATTAGTGCTATAGCCTGAAGTACTGTTTTAGACCATTCGCACATTCTTCTGGTTGAAGGAGTTGGAACGTTTAAGAAACTTCCTGTTCTATGAAGGACTACGCTGAAAATAAGTAACTGGAAGGGGTGGGCAGCGGCTGGATGCCTGGAAATATCCCATCATTAAGTTTGCTACTGACTCGCTTTTAGCCCTCTGTATTATGTGCACCCACAAACGTCATGCGTGAAACAACACTATTACAGTAATTGAGATATAATTCAAGAATATTGTTACTGTGCTGTGTAGTCACTATAATTTCTCAGCTGGGGCTCTGTCTGTGTACTCTGTCTGCATACTGGTTAATTGCCCACACCCATATTCCCGTCTACTAAAGGGGAGAACAGCTACACCTTGTTTTCTTGCCATAGCTCAAGTCTAAATACCCCACTGTTCCATTTACAGAGACTTTATAGTCACATTACAACACAAGCACTAATGGTATTTTCACATAGAAGTACACCGGTAGCCCCTTATTTTAATTCTGTTAAGCTTGGAGGCAAACAATCGAGTATCCTGCTTTCTCAATCCATTGTTATAGGCACGCAATACAGGGTGACCATCGACCTCCATTTTTTTCACACTAACCACACAGCAATATAAAACACCTAAGATGTGTCACAAAGTTAAACGGTTAAACACCACAGGCGCTAGCAACAATAATAAATACTGTAGGTGAGCCCTGCCTGTCTGACTTGGGTAAGGGTAATACTTGAGATTAAGACAGATGGTTTCTGGAGTGCAGTCGAGTCAGCTGACCTCACTGACTCACCTGTGTTACAGCAACCTGACCCACAAGAGATGGCGGGTAAGCTTGGGCCATACTTTAGTGATCAGCAGGAGATTACACAAGATCACATCCAGTTAGCTACTTCCCTTTAATAAATGGAGGAACAGGGATCACACACGCAAGCTTAGAGAGATTTACTAAACCAGCAGAGCACACGGTTAACTTCTTTACTACCAAGAAGCTTAAAACCCAAGAAGAGTTAATAACATGTGACTAGTTTAATCAGACAAGGCCAGGCAACCAACTAATTTGACTATTGGAGGAAGGGTGATTTAAAGAGACAGAAACACATGTTATTTGTCACGGTTATGGCAGAGCCACGGCTGGGTGTCAGCCAGAGGACAGCAGCGTGCACCAGGCTTCGGGCGTTTACCACCCCGCCCTTATCGCAGGGTGTACGAAGAAGCGCTGTGATTGGCCGGCTCTATGCCCACCAGCGCGTACGGAGGGAAATGGTTAATACCACAGGCAAAAGCGCTGATTATAGCTGCGGGATCCCAACATACTTCCCCCCCCCTGACAGACCAATAACAAGCATCCTAGACTGCAACGTGTCCACTATAACAAGACACGGGATCACGGGACAACGAGGAGAAGGGAGGGGAGGAATAAAAGAAAGAAAAAAAAGTCATCTAAACCTACACAAAAAATAAATAAAAAGCGACTTACCCAGAACAAGAAGTTAAAGATGAACACGAGGTACTTCACACACTTCATGCCGCCTTCCACCGCCATCGTGTTGCGCAGCAGAGTCTATAAAGAAACGCAGCTGTGAACGGCCAGTAACCGACAGATTAACCCTTCAAATCTTAGGGAGGAAACGGCACTGCGCAGCATCGGTTTCAGGTGAAAAATCACCCCGTGATCCAGCACAGAAGGGACGCTGCCCCGTCCCACTACCGTAAATATACACCCTCCCCGTGCTTCTGCCGGGTGCAAACAACAGGAGGGTGGCAAACCGCCCAACAGTCTATAAATCCCTGGGTTACTCACCTCCCCGAAACGACAAAAGAAAGCACCTTCTGCAAACTGTTGCTTCTCGTCTAGTTACAAAACCCGACTGTGAACTCACTTAATGGTTATGATCGCACCTCCCCCTCCCTGGAGCCTAACTTCCAGCCCCCGCAGATTGCGGCCAGCGCTGGAGCGGTCATGTGATGCTGACGTCACCGCAGTGTGTGAAAGTGTTTACCTAGGGTGGCTTCATGCTGGGAACCCCCTAGTAACTAACATTAGATCTGTGATCAAACAGGGTGGGCCTTGTGTGTCACTCAGAGTATGATGAATAACCCCACACTGATTAGCATTAGTATGGAAATAAAATACGGGTATTTGTTTCCTTAAGGGGCTTTATTACCTTTTCATTTGCAGTGAAGCATAATGAAACCAAAGGCCACACTCCTGTGATCACAACACAGACTGAAATCACTGGCGAGTGTCTGATTGTCTGTTTACTTGCAGTTCTATTTTTAACAGTCCTAAATAGCTTTGCAGTATTTCCCAATTAGGACACCTGTGAGTTTTAGGAGCTGTGATACACGGCATAGATAAAAGAATAAGGATACCTGACCGTTACACCAACAGGGACTTTTATGACATCACATTCTAAATATATAGATATTTATGTGAAGTTGGTCCCCCTCTGCAGCTATAACATCTTCCACTGTTCTGGGAAGGCTTTCCACAAGATTTTGGAGAGTTTCTGTGGGAGTTTTTGCCCATTCATCCAGTAGAGCATTTGTGAGGTCAGGCCGTTCCAGTTTATCCCAAAGTTATTCGATGGGGTTGAGGTCAAGGCTCTGCGGGCCAGTCAAGTTCCTCCACACCAAACCCAATAGAAAAAGGTCTTTCCCAAACATAGCATTGTACAAAACATTTTGTTATGTCTCAATACTATGCCTCCAATTCTGGTGTCCCAATACTTTTGTCCGTATAGTATATGTGCCCATGACAAGTTTGGCTTGGTGGGACGGAGAATTCATACCCTGACCTGCTCTGTGTCATGAATTTGTCATAAATTAAAAAACTGTCCAGCAACACGTAGAATCCATAGGTGTCAAGTTTTGAAAGGGCAAATCTGCCATCAGTGTCCTCAAAACTCCTTTCAATTTGTACATCATCCACTCACTGGATAGTTGTAAAGGAAATGCCATTTTGTTTATTTCTGTCAGTTCCCACTGGGATTATATGACAGTTGCCCTGTGTCCAGCAGAGTATCTATGACACACCTTAACCTATCTGTTAGGACATCTTGCCTGAGGAGGCTGCCACAAGCAGACCATGGCTGTTTGAGTCCCAGGCTTGCCCTTCATGAACTTACTCTACAGTCCTAGAAGAGGAAGAGCGCCAGTTGATACACCCTGGGAAGTTGAGAGGTATGCATATGTGTTACGTGACATCACAACACATGTTGCATGCGTCACGTCAGTTTCACCAGGGAGATGAAGAATCGGTGAAAGTTACGCTGCAGCGCATACCAACATTACAGCTCTCACTTTGACTTGCTAGATGACTATTTGGGTAACACGGGCAGGTGGCCATGCCTCCCGGTACTCCCATTTCCCGGGCTGACGAGGCCTCTTGTCACGCCCACCAACACAGATGTCCTGATTTCAAGTGATGCGTAAATTGTTGGTGCTATATAAATAAAACAAAATAATTTAATTTTTAGGGGTATGGGCCAGCATATATAAAGCGCTGCATTGTAGTATATGGGATGTACTACTAAGTATCTGGTTCCTTTTTGGGAGATGATAGTCCCAAATTCACTTTACATGTGTTGGTCTGCAACATGTGAAATGTATATGTGTCCTGGAAAAAAATGCATAATGTCACCATGATATACAGACACGGGGCGAGTAGACTGAACCCTGCTGGCACCGTTTAGCACGATAGTACATTAACCTGCTAATTTGACTAACAGGGCAGCAAAAGGGGCAGTGTTTGCTTGCAAACATAGCAGGAAGGAAGGTTGGTTAAATAAGCAAAGAAGAAGCAGTCCTTTCAAAACATTGTGCATTTTCACATACCATGTTCTACAGGGTGTTTTTTTAGATACTGTATAGCTTTCGCTTTACAGCTACCAGTAGGTCATAAATCCATGTAAAAAGCCTCAGTCAAGCTCTGCCACAAAGCCACACATCAGACAATACCCCCTCTTTGATTTTGGGAGGAATGCTAGTTCATGTGACAAGGAACGGTCTAGCTTATCACTGTGTGATACACAGGGTTGTCAGCTGATTCGTTTTCACAGGCAATCGTGCAAAAGTGCCTAAAACATATATATTTCCAAATACAATATAATAACGCTCACTGATAACCCTTGATCTATATTGTGTTTACATTACATTTATTTATGGTACAATCAGTCTTACAATTAAAATCACACACAATAATGAACTAGTACAAAAGGAGAAGAGGGCCCTGCTCTTGTGAGCTTACAATCTAGTTGGTGGTTGAGGGGAAGTAAAATAATAAGAGAGGACTGCTTGGATGGGGATGAGTTGGGTCCGAATAATCTGTAGATGTTGTTGGTCGTTCAGATGGCTTGATTAGGATGATGGCTGAGAGTGTTAGGTGGAAAGGTTGTATGTTTCTCAAAAAAGGTGGGTTTTCAGAGGGAGAAAATCCGATGGAACAAGGAAGGGAATTCCAGAGAATGGTACAGCACAGGTGAAATCCTGAATGCAGGAGTGAGAAGAGGTGTATAGATGTACCGTAGGGCTCTTCTGCACATTTAATACTTTCTGTGCAGGTGCGGTGACTGAGCAATGCATTGTTCTGCATTACAAGTTTTTTATGTTCAGATTATTTTGGGAGAAACTACCACATTTCAGGACATCACATTTGAATTCATAGATCCAGAGTGATCTTTGTGTATCCTGGGACCGGTAATAGAGTGCTTTTTGAAGAGCAGGAGCGCCAGTTACATGTGCAGAGGGGAATCTGTGCTAATTACTATACAATTGTTCATCTTCAAGATTCATATTGATCTATGAATCTTTTAACCAGCACAGGGATGGAAGGGTTAATATGTAGGGTGTAGTTTAACACTCATGTGATTAAGATGCATCATGAGTTAAGGCTGACAGAAATCTCATGAGCCTTTTCTGCACTGGGAAGAGGAGATACTCCTCCTCCCAGTACAAAAAGTTATCCTACAGATTACATTCAAGACCACAATGCAACAAAAAACATTTTTTACATATGGCTTTGTGTTGCAGCTCAACATCATCTTGTTTTCTTAATAGGATGATGTTACTTATTCTTGTTTTCTTCTTTTTCGTTCACTTCCTACATTTGTCATTCTCTAATTTGACATTTAGATACTGACATTTTATGTTTACTTTATGATCACGTATCAATGTTATAATTTGCATGTTTCCAAAGTGGAGATCTGGCTTAGATGCAGAGGAGGGCTGGCACCTGTTGTTGCTGGTCTCCCTTAAGCAGGGACAGTTCCTCGTTGGTGCCCATGTTTCTCCGTCCCTCTTTCTTCTGTGGTGTACCCTGTTTTCTAAAAGCTCAGAACATTCGGCTGTTAAAAGTGTATGTAATTTGTATGGGAATGTTATTTATTAAAAATATTCTTAAATTGGTAGGAATGAGGTTAGCAATATAAATATGCACACACTAGCTGTAGAATCAAAGGTTGCCTGTATTTACTGGCAAGACCACTTTATCCTATGGGCAATGCAGGGATATAGGAACCAAAGTCAATAAAGAACACCACTTTAATGGTCATATACCAAGGTGACGTAGCTCTTAGATATAGATGTTGAACTGTCTGTTGTGAGTATTTTCCCCATGTTTTACATATAGACTACTTGTGCCTCACTTTGATATGCAGAACCTCAGTGTGAAATGACAGAATAGACAGCATCTTAAATTGTCAGTTCTCAGGTAGTGAGACATTTGTCAAAGGGAGGTCATCAAAACTTTAAACTGCAAATTAATTTATTGGAACAACATACAACGTGTGCTTTTTTCAGTTATATAGAAGAAAGATAGTGTAGGTAATGATGGTAGAAGAAGGGACGCAGCTCTTCAGAGGAAGGAAGCGAACGGTTAGGAGCCTATTTGGATAAGAAGGCAGAGATATAGTGGGGTGCGGAGTTGTTAAGAGCTCTGTCAAGGCTCTTGTCAAGGGTTTGAATTTGATTGTGGAGGCTTTAGGGAGCCAATTGTGCTATTGGCACGGTGGAGCAGAAGATGTGGAAAGGTGACAGAGAATGATTAGTCTAGCTGCAGTGTTTAGGATGGATTGGAGTGGTGAAAGGCAGGAGAGGGGGAGACCAGTTAGTAGAGAGTTGCAATAATCCAGATGGTATATCACAAGGTATATAAATATGGGCCAATGGGCAAATTCAATAGATGTTTTTTTTAGGTGAAGGCGTCAGTATTTGGTGAGGGACTGGATGTAAGGGATGAAGGAAAGAGACTGGATGTAAGGGATGAAGGAAGTGTGACACCAAGGCAGTGAATGATGGCGTTTTCAACAGTTACAGAGATGTCAGGAAGTGTGGACAGAGGGGATGGCAGGATAACCATAAGCTCAGTCTTTGAGATGGTAATAATACAGTCGTGAGGCGAGTTAGAAGAGAGGTTGAAGGTTCAGGAGAGGAAATGTAGTTTAGGGTGTCATCTGTGTATAGGGAAGAGATGTAGATAGAGAAGAGTAGCGGCCCACGAACTGAGCCCTGAGGAACACCCAACAGATAGATGGTAGAGGAAAGGAACAAGTTCCAATTAAGAGGACACTTAACATACGGTCAGAGAGGTAGGATTAAAGCCAGAAAAGAGCTGTGTCATGGATGCCATGAGCGTAAATGGTTTGTAGAAGAAGGGGTGATCAATTGTGTCAAAGACTGCAGAGAGGTCCAGCAGTATAAGTGGTGAGGGGTGGCCTTTTGTTTTAACAGTGAGGAGGTTGTTGGTAATTTTAGTGAGTGCCGACTCTGGCTAGTACAGAACATAACAATTTGGATTTTCAGAAACAAAAGGTGAAGAGGCACCTGTTCAAAAAAGCTAACAATCTAGAATGAGTTAGGGTATATTACACAAAGTAATTATTTTCACGTTTTGTAATGTTATGTTTCACCATTTGGAATGTATTGAACATTATATCAGACACAGATATTCCCTTCTTGGATTTGAAATTTAAGAGAGAGTTTAATAATTGTAGATCCTGAAGATTTGTCCACCTTATTAAATGTATAATTTTAAGGCTGGTTATACAAATACTGTTTTCATGACTATGAAGTGTATCAAGGGAGTGGTATGTTAGTTTTGTTATCTGTTTTTTTTTTACAGCTGCAGGTTTTTAAAAGAACACTGCCTTATACCGTTGCTGTAATATGAAATAGTTGAATACAAAGAACTCCAGACACATATGTTTGTGCAATAGGTTTGATATACATCCTATATACACCGCTAACAGGTGAAGTGAATAACACTGATCATCTTGTTATCATGGCGCCTGTCAGTGGGTGGGAATATATTAGGCAGCAAGTGAACATTTCGCCCTCAGAGTTGGCCTGGTCTGATGAATCACGTTTTCTTTTACATCATGTGGATGGCCGGGTGCGTGTGCATCGATTACCTGAGAACACATGGCACCAGGATGCATCCATTGAGGCCCCACCTTGCAATTTACAGGATTTAAAGGATCTGCTGCTACGTCTTGGTGCAGATACCACAGCACACCTTCAGAGGTCTAGTGGAGTCCATGCCTTGATGGGTCAGGACTGTTTTGGGGCAATAGGGAGACCTATACAATATAAGGCAGGTGGTCATAATGTTATGTCTGATCGGTGTATATCATCTGTTGAAAACAGTGGGAGGCAGTTAAAATGTTTTTCTGTAGAAGTAATACCCTGATGAGGGTGTTTATAAGGGTTAGGTAGTTGCTGGCATCCTTCCTGTTATGTCCTGAGTAACCTGCATTGAAACCAGCAATTCAACCAAGACTACTTAAATACCTTTACCTCAGTTTGTTTCATTTAAGCCTTTGAATCAAGCAATTTCCTTGAGACACTCAAGACTCAAGTGAAACTTTTAATTCTAAGGTATGGACACCATTCTCCCATCAGTTAACGGAAAGTCAACTCTCCTTACAGTCAGATTGTAGATATCAAGACCAGAGAATGTACTTAAGAAAAAAAAATCTTGGGAACTTCTTCACACCAGCTACCCGGAGCCTTCCCTTGCAGGAAGCGGCCAGGACTGCCCCCTCCTGATTGATGTCGGTGGGCGGTCCCGCTGATGTCAGCGACCAGAAAGATTTGGGCGTTCCCAGGTATGATAGTATAGAAACATAGACTTTGCCTGCAGATAAGAACCATTTGGCCCATCTTGTCTGCCCATTTATCCTGATGTAAAGTCCTTTGGTCTTCCAATGCCCATCCAATGGGCATTGTATTAGCCTCTACAATTTCTGCTTGCACTATTTCCTAGATGCACATGTTAAAATGTCTGGAGCTGCTATCGTTTAAAGGTAGAAGTAGGTATGTCCAGTTCAGCAGACTCAACATTCAGGAAGCGCTATCAATCAGTGGTGCACGTATACTCTATGTGAAGTATAAAAACAGGGCTAAGATTTATTGATTCGGCCACTAGAGAGCGCTAAACACCCAACTTTATTTTAATAATTTTAAGCCAAGCAGAAAATTCCTATTACATGTTAATTACTACACTAAAATGAATGGCATTATAACTGTTGACCGGGATGTTTTGAATTTTTCTTGTGTAATAATACAAATGAGTAGGGGCGCTGTCAGAAATCTTGGGGCCCAATACAGGCTTAACAACTGGGCCTCATGCCTCCCCTGTCAGCCTGTCACATGCCCACCCTATTGTCTCACCTATTTCTGCGCCCATGATCTGCCTCCCATAAGGCGTTTGTGTTTGTGGTGCCTGGGTGCGGTATTTCTTCGCCCCCATAGCTAACAGACAGTGATGTAACAAAAAATGCTGAGGCTCCCCTTTGAGACTTATGGTGGGGGTCCTCAAGCTCCTTGTCCTAGTTTATGGGTAACACCATAAACTAATACATACACTCCATATGCTGACATACCCTCACATTAATGCAATACAGGACACAATAAACTCACACAGTGCCAACACTACACTCTTATACACATGCTACCACTATCCAACAATATGTGTTTACACACACAGTGAGTGTGAACACATATGTATATAGTGTATGTATATATGTATATATATAGTTAAGTGACCCCTCTGGGTGCCTCACTTACTAAGATGGCTTTCAAACAACTATTTTTATTTTATACCACCTTATTTTAAAGCAACTACATGTAAGTTTGCAAAGGAATGTAGCTAAGAAACAAGAAACAATCATATTCATCAAAGATAAATTTTGTGTATAATATATATATATATATATATATATATATATATGTATTATATGCTATTTTTACAAGAAGTAGTAGTGGCAACAACCTGCAGTCACCCACCGATAGAGATGGACCCTACCGGTGACCAGAAGCAGGATACTGGATGCCAGAAGAAGGAAAAAAGAAGGCCAGGAACAGAAAAACAGGCTGAAGGACTGGAAAGCCGAGTCACTGGAGCACAGTGGAGATACACAAGATGAGGTCAGAAAAAGATACGAAATTACATAATCTTTTAGAACCTCTGGAGGTTCTCATTCCTGAGAACACGGTTCCACTGCTCCAGAAACCAGTGGTTTATACTAGACTTGGGCGCCGGCCAACTCTCCGTCTTCGTGTTCGTCTTCGTGGGGGGGGGAAATCTTCGTATTCTGCGAATATTCACCTGTTCCTCTGTTTGGTTTGGGCGAATACTCGTGTAGATTTTTTTCCGTGTTTGTTTTTTTCTTCGTTGCTGCTGCGTAGTCCCTACCGTGTTAACCCCGTATTAACCCCTTCTACAAAAAACGAAGACGAACACGAACACGAAGAGTTGGCCTGCGCCCAACTCTAGGTATAACCACCTTGTATATTCTTTAAAACATTCCTTCTTTACAGCATATATTTGCACCTGTCTAAAACCTTTGCACAGTACGGTATGTTGGACACCCGGCACATATGTATAGTAAATAAATGTTATTTTTTTCTGGAATATCAATATAGTGTGTTTGTGAGAGAGCTGCATATACTTTGGGCTTCCGGTATGTACGTGTGTAATAGATTATTGTTGCAACATATAAGTTATAGAAAGTCTGCCTGGTGGGGCAGGGAGAATTAAATCCTACATTCTCCCGAAATGGACGTATCTATTTAGGAGACAAGAAAGAAAAGAGACAAAGCTACTCCTACAGCAGAAGCTTTGTAATGCACGTTGAAGTCTACTTGATTAAACTCATCAACCTTATCCCCTACACAGGGCCAAACTAACAGCGGAGCACACGGAGCAATTGCTTCAGGGCCCCGCCGTTTTTATTGCTGCTTCTTCATGCCATTGGAATTGTAGCCATCTACATGGGCTGGGGCAGAAGCAGCAAAGGATAGGGACTTAGCAGCTCTGCAGTGTGTTTTCACAGGAGATTTGCTAGGTTTATAGATGTGAGCGAATATGAGCAATCTCAGCAAAATACACAAAGTCACCTACTGTAACAATCAAGGAAAACGCAATACAATAAAATAAAAAAGAAATTCAAATTACACTAGAATTTTAAACCAATGTAAGGTTTTCCTATAACCAATACCAAATATTTCTCATTTTTTAAATGTATGCACAATAAAAAGCATCCATGACATACCCCAAAATTATTATGAAAGCATACTTATACCTTTTATACAATACATGTTTCGAGTTACAAATGAAAAATATTAGCTCAAACCCAAACTTTATTTTCACGACCAAAATATGGTACCAGAAAAATGTAAATTTAACATCCAAATGTGCCTGATTTTGCTAATTGAACCTTTTTCAATACGAGAGTGGTGGTCAATATAGCAACACACTGAAAGGGTTAAACATGCACATGTATTATACTAGTATCTTCTAATTGTAAACATTGAGAATGAACCTTTTGTTACTATACGCTGTGGTATTTTGCTTTTTACAACTGCATAATAATTGCTTTTGGAAATAAAAAAAAGGGGAGCGCAAATACTATTATTTATGTTGCGATAATGCTTTTTTCTTGCCCTCCTTCCATCTTCTCCGCGTAGGATTCCTGTCTTATTCCCCTCCTCCTCACAGTTGGTAATTTCGCTGAGAGAGTACTTTTTTTTGCTTTCTGATTAATTCCCTTAGTCAATATAAGATTGGCCTTCGCTTGTTGCACGAGACACGCACACACAGAGCTGCATTTAAAAATCCTCTTTCTCTGCACAGCTAAAGGAGACAAGAAACACCAACTACACAACACAGCACAGAAGCCACTCTGCCGCGATGATTGTCACCACTCAGCAGAACCTTGGTCCAGAATTGGTCAGTATTGGTGGTCATTCATTCATTCATTCATCCATTCATAAAATGTGTTTGTGATTAGGCTGGAAGATGAGGGTATTTTTTTTTTTCTACTCGATTGAGAAATATATTACAATGAATACCACAATTAATGGGTTAAAGACACATTGCATGTTAATATGTTATGGTTTTATAAAGAATCTGACCATAATATCAGCTCAGGGTTACCGGCTGAGGCAGGTTTAACCCCTACTGCTAAAGGTATATATATATGGTCCACCTGGCACTCAAAGGGAAGAAATATAATATATTGTAGGACCAATACCTCTACTGCTCACTGTGATTGCCACAGATTGATTTGTATGTGATACATTATCCCAATGAATCTTTCAACTTAAATCACTCTAATCCTACATTACTAATCATCACAATGACCAGCTGGATCTTGAGACCCGGTTGCCCTTTTATACAGCTAGTAAACTCTTATTAGAGTGTAAACGTGACTGATATTGGTTGTAGATTGCTCTTGTCGCTCATTGCTGTATACCGCACATTCTCTCAGCGGCTTCTGTTTAGCATGCTTTTAACACTGCCATTCTCTGGCACATTCTTCTTGTATTCTTGAATGGAAGTTTACTTGAGCGAGGGCAAATTAACTTTACAGCATATTAAATAGGAACCATTAGTCTGTGAGATGGAAAACACCCATTATTCTTCTGCAGCCTTATAAACTTAATTATACGTTGACCAACCTTCCTGCTAAATGCATCTTATCATTTATTCCCCTATAACTGCAAGATCAATCACCTGGTTCTGTTATTTACCCCCTGTAACCGATAACTGCTTTTGTTACCAGACACACAGCAACGATACAAATAACAATGTTCTAGCTGTCTGTCTGTTACTAGAATGTATGCTGTGTACTACCACCGAATATTCTTATTAGCACACACAATTTTATCTGTATGGAAATTACAACATTTGAGCTGGCTAATACAATCATCATTACCTACAAAAAGTAGGTTATTATTTTTTATTATATTAAATAATAATTTAATATACTGCAGTCCTTTAGCAGTAGGTTAACAGTCAGCACAAGTGTTTGCAGGTGATTCATATGTCTGAAATGCAGTTTAGCTGCCACTACAGAATTTCAAAGAGCCACAGGCAAAGGATGAACTTGTTTCCCCCTCTTAAATGAAACATCGATACTCCATTTATTCCCTTATTGTCTACACTTTCTGCTTCATCCTCCAAAACAACCAGACTTAATGCCACATTGAGGTTTAACAGCATGCTTCACACACACACACACAGCCTCACACAGTGCTTAGATGCAACACAAACCTTCAGAGAATGCTATTGTGTAACACAATGCAAATGCAATGTAAAATGCAATGGTTAAATACAAATTGTCTTATGAATTTGGTGCACAGTTTAAGAAGTGTTCTTATCACCATTACAATCAATGGAATGGTGCAATCAGCAGAAACACTGAATGAATGAATTAATAAATGATTGGCACAAGGAGGCTTTTTAGGTGGCACAGGTAGGCTGTTTGGGGCAGAGATGGCACAGGCAGGCTGTTTTTAAGGGGCAAAGGTGGCACAGACATGCTGTTTATGGGGACAGAAATGCCAGAGGCAGGCTGTTTGGGGGCACATACATGTTTGGGGGAACAGATGGCACAGGCAATCTGTTTGGAGACAAAAGGTTGCACAGACAAGCTGTTTGGGGGCAAAGGTGGCACTGTGGCTTGTGAAGTTGGGGCCCTTTCTAAACTATTTTAAACCGGTACGGGGAGACAGGAAGAAGGGGTAGCAAGGGTTGCACTGGGCCCGCTAGAGGCACGGGACCTGTCACAGCAGCGACCGCTGTAGTTACGCCAGTGCTTCCAGTGCTTCACACAAGGCTGAGGTTTCACACAAATCTTTACACAATGCTGAGGTTTAATATAAAGCTTGAGAAAATGATGGAATTTAACACTGGGGTTCACACCATCTTGAATATGTACCAACAGACCCAAGTATTCGTGGGTCTTAGTGCCAACATTTAATTTAATTCAGTATTAGGCATTTATTCATGTTGCTTGACTATACCAAATATATTTACAATAGTACACAATCCAGTGTGTTCACATAGTCATGTGGTCCAGCCTTGTGTAAAAATACTGTTAAATTAAATATCCAATATCACAAGTGACTAGTTTCAGATAATGCTAAGTATTTAAAAGTAATTTTACTCAATGATGAATTAGAAGAACCATTGTGGATTTCGTGTTTTGCACCTACATGTGTACAAAGAAGAAAGGTTCTGATTTGGGTCCACCGTGATTTCTCAAAACTTCACATAACCATTATTGTTGAAGTTATGGTGTCTATCAACATGTCTATTTCACATTAGAGTGTTTGTTGGACTGATGATATATTTCAAGCATTAGTTGTAGTAAAACGTTAACATGCACATTATCTCTACTTACGTTCTAATTGTCCATAGGATTTTCAGCTGAAGAGACCTAGTTGACATTCTTCTATATCATCGGCCATCTGATGATATAGCAGATGCCCCAGGTTACCACCTAGTAATGTGCATCTCGATTGAGAATAGGGTCAGATATAAATCTTGTCAATTCTAGTTTTAGTAAATATCTAAAATTGAATCTTCCAATATGAACCTTCCAATATGTTTACTACACCCACAGCCAATTAGCCCAGCCAAGCAGATCTCTATTATAAAATGGTGACAGGTCGCTTACATTCTGATACCTGTTTTCACACAGTACTGCATGCCAACACATACACTTATTACACAGTTTTTAGTTTCCCACAATTTCAGTGCCTAGTTATTCTCAAAATGTTCATATATAGCTTAAATATTTGCCTAGCTTTATACAATGGGGTTTATTCCTGAGTTTGCAGGAAGGTTGTGGTTTCAACTCCCTCACTTTACTATTTGTTAAGAGGGGCCAAGTATCTCCAGCAAGAATCGCTGAGCTTTCCCTGTACAATGTATAATTCAATGGACGAGGAGACTTTAAGAAATCTCATTTATTCAGCTATGTATTATACAGGATCTGCCAAGCTCCACTTGCAACAGAAGCTCACTGGGGTTGGCCTTTGTAATGTATTCATGGAAAGTTGTTTAGCTGGACTGAGTTGGTTGAAAATGAGAAACTTGTTTATTCACTAAAGTATACTTGACCACAGTTGAAGCCAAGTTGACTGACAGCTCCCTGACAGCCGCGAGTTGCTACAAAAAACAATGCAATTGGTTTATGCACAAAAAGCTGATTTTGTCAAGTTGGCAAATTTCCTTCTGAGAAGTCATCATGATTTCTCAGAAGGAGGCGAGTTGATTCAGAACAATCCGAAACTCATTAATATACTGACTGGTTTGTTTAAATTGACAGCAGTCAAGTTCAGCTCGATTGTAGATTGACCTAACGTGCTGGAGACTCACAGTCAGTTTGACTGGGGGACTGCCCTGCATGTCTACCTGGGTTTTTCCCAGGTGATACAGATATCATAGTATCATATGATATCATAGGGCTTCTGGGGAAGGCCTATGGTCTCCGGGACAGAGGATATGCTTGTCATCACTCATCCCTGGAAAGAGAAGATCCCAGGTACCCCCTCCATCTATGTTCTGATTTTAAAAAAAAGCATAAAAAGTAATTGTCCTACTTATATAAACTTCAGGGGGATAAAGCGTGTGTGCCTTGCCATTCTAGTAAGCGCTGTAGATAGCCTTTGTTATGCAGCACTGTCGTCTTTCGCTAATAAGCAACCGCTGAGTAAGGAAAGGCAGACAGAACTGATTTAATAGTCATCAGTTCCTCCAACACTTTCTGGCACATCATCGATAAGCAGCACGTCCCACTGAATACTGTAGCAAGATTACCTTGGAGCAATAAAACACTGGCTTTCAATCACTGGTACACTTCCTTTGCAGAGAACAGAAATGGTCCGTTAACCATTCCAACACAAGATAACATAGCTCTTCCCAACTTGTGCAGTACCTAGCTTTTATAGATCAAGATATGAGATCAAACCCAACCACAACATCAATTTATTTTATGATGACCTATAGCTCACCTGGGGGACAAGAACAGTTAAGTGGCTTCAAGATCCCACCACCCTATTTTAACCCCCACCACCCTATATCAGCCCGCACCCTAATTACTTAACTTACATTTGCACATACACAATCTCTCTCATTCAGATACTCAACCCTTTTACACACACTCTCCCAAATAAGAGCTTACTTTACCTTGTCTGGTGTCTGAGTTTGATTTTGTTTGCATGCAGTTGCATGGAAGGTGCCATGCTACAATACCCCACTGAGCACCTTCCAGAGTGGGCAAAGTAACATCGGGTGCCTGGTTCTGCATGAAGAATGTGAATCAGCCTGGGGCTATTGGGCCCTGAAGCCAACCCAACCTTGTATGGAATTTCCAAGTAGAATGTGGCACTCCCTAGTGTCTCTAGAAGGGACATCCTCACTTTAGACCTCAAATTTCTCTTTCCTCCCTAGATAAAACATCAAGGACAGTTGGTTGACATGTGATACTACTTAAACCAAGTCCAACGCCTAAAACTCAGTAAGCATAATATAAATTGTATAGAAACAGACACAAAAATAGTCTTTTTACAACGCTGGATACAATTTTAGTTTACATCACTCAAAACGGAAAGCCCATATGGAAAGGTGAGCCAGGAAGCCAAGTTCAAGACACAGCCAGCAACAGCTTGTGGAGCCAACAAGCTTAGCCAGGTGCTTCTCAGTAGTCAGCGGTCACTGTGCATAATTCAAGATTGCCTGAGGGACTACCTGTCTGGGACCTACCTCTAACTCACAGTTTTTCTCTTGCGCTTCTCCCATTATGCAAAACCAGCATTGTCTCAAGCCCACAGCCTAGCTTGGCCACAGTTTGGTAAGAGGAGAGGCTTAAACTCATTCTCCTTGTCAGGAGTTTGGTCCCAGTGAGCAATGCTCATGGCGGCTTGAGTGAGGCTTACCAGACCGTGGCTTTGGTCAGCTTGACTCATGTTGCATTATAGCTAGCTTGGCCACTTGTAGAAAATTCTAATGGTTTAACTTGGAATCACAATAAGCATATTCTTACTGAGTCTGTCACACGTGCCCCACGGTTCAGGCCGCGACTGTACCTGGACAGCTCAAAGGTAGCTCCATTATTCAGCCTGTGAACTGGGGTGCTGAAATGATTGGGGTGAAGTCATCCAGGTTCCCTCCCATGTGGTAATAGACATGGTTAGCCTACAGCTGTAGGCTCCTAGGGCTGGTCCTGCTCCCAACTGATTCTTCTCAATCCTGTCATTGTTGAACTCTCATAACTTGTGCTTCATAGTAGTATATAATGCAAAATTACTCATTACTAATAAATGCAGATTAAAATACACACAAAGAGCTTGGATGCATCCCATTATAATTTAACCCGCACTTGATGTTTTTGCCCTATCCAGCTGCATCATAATCCTACCCTACAGCATGTATTACTATAACATGACACCTCCGGGAAGGATTCCAGTGCTTTTTATTATTTAGAATTATTATAGTGCTGCTTGCAGCATATTTTCTTTGTCATTTTATGAGTTCCCAGTGAAAACAATATGCATTATGCAGCATGTATTTCAATCCGGCAGCTAAATGTTATTAAGGCAAAGAAAATCATTTTGTTCTGGTGTGTTTGTAGCAAGGGCTGGCTTTAAAACATCACCATTTCTACCCTATAAGGAAAGATAATGTTACTTTATGTAATAAAATTACTGAAAGGAGTAGCTGATGTAACTTAATAAAATAAGTGTAGTTTCCTCTGTTTTTAAAACACATAATAGTTTTGCAGTGGGAATGTTAACAATAGTATTATATTATTGAGACGCGTGAGTACCCCCCGCGTTGGGTACCGACGTGGCCGGGAGCCTGACAAATATATCTGGTGTTTCTTGCCCTGAATATTGTCCAGTTTTCCATTAAATGCTAACATTTAATGGTTACTGACACTAATACTAATGTATAACAAAAGTAGTAATGTTTATTTCCTTTAAGTAGAAGTATCACTTATGAATAGCATATAATAAAATTAATTTAAATGATGATGCACAGACAATTTCTTTAAAAACAGAAATACTAAAACACCCATCCATAAATGATCCCTGGGTCTTTCAAGGAGGGTCAACGTAAAATAGTGGAAGTGTAAACTGGAAAGTATGTGTCTTTAAAAAAGTTTCCATTAAATTTCTGCTATTTAAGTATTACGTATATATTACCTGCACACACAACAAAATATAGTGATAGACCCTGGTAGGAATGGTTTTTGGAATAAAGTATTTTTTCCACAGCATAACTTCACCCAGTAATAAAGGAGGTATTTCTGTAAGCTCTCCACAGGTACCAATGACTTCCACAAACCTGATCATGGACATTAATGTCCTTTTATGCACTACTTGTCTACCCCTCATTGGTTGCTATTTAGAAGTCTATATGACAATCATTAAATCGAGGCTAGGAGTAACTTAACTATAGTGTGATAAACTGGAACATTTTGCGGCTCTGTATATAGACTCAGTGCAAGAGTCCGGACTCTGTAAATAGTAACTGATATTTACCAAGTCTAGAGTTCCCATTGTACTCAATAGAGGTGCTTTCTTGCCTGTTTTATTTGACTATTTAAGTACTTTGTAAGTATGCACTCTTTCTTGGTGAGGATGCATGTGAAACTAAACAGTCCCTTTTTTGCCGTTTTTATGGGACTAAACCTTTTCGAGGGAGGAATAGAATGACAGAACCACTGTTTATGTGCTTACCATACCACAGAGTGCAATTAACCGTTTATCGATGTTGAACAGCACTCTTATATGTAACGTAAGACTCCTAGGTTCATCTTTTCATGAGAGTGAAGTTGAAATTTCATTAAGTGAATGAGAAAGTAGTACTAATTTAATATGTTATAACCAGGAGAGGACTGGCTCCTTCTGGCCTGGGGGCTAGCACAAGCAGATTCCGTAGCACTGTTACAACAGAGTCAGTAAAATAAATTAAAATAATAGCAAACTGGTACAAAAGCAGAAGAGGGCCATGCTCTCGCTGGTTTATAATCTAGTTGGTTCAGGGGAAGTGAAACAGTTGGAGAGGACTGCTTGGATGGGGATGAGTTCATCAAATCAGGATGATCTGTAGAGCTTGTTGGTCATTCAGATGGCTTCATTAGGATGATGGCTGAGAGTGTTAGGAAGAAAGGTTGTAGGTGTGTCGAAAAAAGTGGATTTTCAGAAAGTCTGATAGAATGAGGAAGGGAATTTCAGAGAAGGGGTGCAGCATGGGTGAAATTCTGGATACGGGAGTGGGAAGAGGTAATGGCAGAAGAGGTAAAGCCAAGTGGCCCCCCAGTCCCTTGTCCCCTCCTCATTGCGACTAATATACCCTCTCCAAAACAGACTTACTCACTCACCATAACACACTTATAAACTTACATATTCACACTTTCACTAAAACAGCCTCATTCTATCCTCACACCCCACATCACACTTCACTCCCTCACACATTCAAACCTTGCTCCAGTCACACCTTACACCTATCACACCCAAGGAATAAAATAAGGTCTGTACACACATGCTAGATTTATATAGTATAATTCTGAGAGAAACCTTGGTAGGGCTTGACACGCTATTCATAGCTGAAACAAATGACTCCTACATGGTAATCAAGATTAAATTGCATTCAGTATTGATGGTGAGGGAGACTCTGATGATTATCCACCCCTGAAATGAATTTATCAATTCAACTTAATTTGTGATGATTTAATATAAAAATGATGTTAATAGTAACCACATTCAACAATGCAGTGCTTGAAAGCAAAAGCTGTGGGCAAAATCGATCTTCTACTGTTTCACTTCCCTCTCAACTGACTAGATTGTAAGCTCCCAAGAGCTTCTCCTTTTGTACCACTTTGTTAATTGCTTGTGATTTTACATTTATCCTACCAAGTCTGATTGTAAAGCACTACAGAATCTGCTGGCGCTATATAAATAAATGTAATTTAATATTACCTCTATGTAGAAATGCTAAGCTCAGATAAATTCTTCCTTTTCCCTAGACATATAATTCTTAATATGAAATCAATGGAACCCTGCTGACTATTTTAATAAATTATAGACAAATTTACACTTTCATGTAGACCTTGGCAGAATCTAATGTACAATTTGCGTGGCCTAAAGTGTTTAGATGTCTTTGTCCCAATTACCCATGGTGCACAAGAGCAAAATTCAATTTGTAATATTTATTTTAACTCTCCAGAATGCATCTCATTACAGTATAATCATCTACAGAAGCAAAGTATGGAGAATGCAGATTATTCGTAAGTGTGAGGTTTGGTGAAAACAACATATATTTGCTAGCCTGTCAATGGTGGGAATTGCTTGTGACCATTCCCACCATTGACAGGCTATGCCTGCTGGTTTAACGGCCAGCCATATTGACCTGCAACTTAATGCCTTAAAACACATAGAGATCTCAGATTACCCTGTATACTTGCATTTCAAGATACTTAGGATTGATCAGATGTATCAATGATTACTGTTTATGTGGAAGTGTATTGTTTCTTCATTTTTACAGGACCTGAGTAGTTCAGGTGCTCCACCTCGTAACTGGCGTGGGATTGGCCTGGCAATGGTGGTGATCTCTGTAGTGCTTTCGCTTGTGTTATTATCCATCTTTCTTCTATCTCCAGGTGAGTTCTTGAATTTGCCCTTGTGATGCTGTTAATAGCAAGACATGAGTCCTGTTTCTAGTTGTCTAAGGGATGAGCTTACTAATAATTAGCTCTTAGATCCAACATAGGGTATAACTATAGACACCTTGTGTCTGTTTTGAGTGTGGTCTAGTATCCTTCTGTGGTAGTCTACACTGCCGTCTCGTTCCTGGTTGCCCACCAACTCTGTTCAGGGGTTCCATTACTGAGCACAGTGCTGGATATAGGGAAGGGGAGAAGATAATGCAGAGGAGTTCAGGGAAAGGGAGAGTAATGAGCTATGTGGGCTTTGTCACTAACTGCCACCAGGGTAAGTTTTACTGGGGTCAGATAGTCCTGTTCATTTTAATAATCACTGAAAAAAGCACAATATTTGGGTAGTCATATTTGGAGTTGTATAGGGGACAGATCCTCTTAAATACTGAAATGTAACAGTACAGTGTCCGTATTGTTCGTATAGGAACACATTTAAGAAAAATACTTGTGATTACGTACTTAAATGGTTAGACATTAAATGTAATGTTTGTCTATATGTCTATACACTTCCAAGAGAATGAAAAGCTACCTGAGAAGTCTAGTTTGACATTGTCTGATCTGGAGAGTATGGAATACCAAGTCTACATACCTCATCTCTATTGGACAAGTCGTGAGTATGACAATAAGCCACATGCAAGGAGATACCATACTATAAAAAACACTTTAAGTACACTTAATGATCAATTCCATCAAGGGATGATGGGGCAAGGACCATTGCATTTAAACATTTTATTGATTTTTGTTCATAATAAATGATACTGGATACCACAAACTGCATTTGTGACAGTGGATTGATTTGCAATTGAGGATGAACTTATCACTTGTATAGACACATGAAGTGAACATCTTCACTCAACCGAAGTCCGTGTGTAAGTTCTTTCAAGACTCATTAAACATAATAGCAAATGTGTTAAAAGTGCTAAAACTGCTTACTAGATTTTTTCGTAGATTTCTCCAGAGCATCTTAAGAGTATAAAAAAACAAAGTCCTCATTAAACTCTCTAATTGATGTGTAAATAAATAATGGAAAAATAGAAACATGGAGCAAATTCATTCCAGTCCTTGAGCATTTAATTTGGACACCACAGTCCCAAAAGCACATATTCACGTGTTTGCAACATTATTTTTATGACTTCTTAAATCTCCTGTCTTTCCTCAGATTCCGAGATAATCATGGAATGCAGAGAAAGGAATCTGATTAAGCTCAATGTGGAGACAAAGAAGTCAAGTACCTTGCTGAGTAACATCACATTGGTATGAACGCAATCTATAGCCAGGGTAGAATTTCCTGAACGTTTTGATATCTTTTCTCCAGATTTGGATACCATAAACTGGCCACAAGACATCCACGCACTAATTCTACTACAAACCAGGGTCATA
Source organism: Spea bombifrons (assembly GCF_027358695.1). Classification (NCBI taxonomy): domain Eukaryota; kingdom Metazoa; phylum Chordata; class Amphibia; order Anura; family Pelobatidae; genus Spea; species Spea bombifrons. Next base: position 111,268,815 of record NC_071088.1, read on the forward strand.
TTTAACAAAGGGAAAAGGGGCAGCTACCCAGGGCCTATATTTACCTTATGAGCCCATGGCAGTTAATCTTTGGGCTCCCTCAACAACCACCATAGTCTGGATGTAGAGGACTGTGGAACAGGCAGCAGGCAACATGCAGACCACGATGGAGGAAACGTGAATGTGAGATTTGTGTCTGCCTTTGCACAGACCTCTGCTGTGTACTCAAGTATGAATGGCCTGGGGTGGCCCATGGGAGAAACTTGCCCCAGTTCCCATTTGGTTTAAAGACGGCCCTGATTATGTCAATACTCACTCTCACCTTCACCCCAAACCAAAACTTTCATATATTCTACTCTTAAGTACCCGCATAATTACCCAATTCCCCATAAAAATGCCTAAACTTATATCAAACCTTAATATCATCCATATTTATTTATTTACTTAATTTACTTATCAATTTATTTGTTGCTAAGGCAAGCAGGATGCTGTCATGTATTAACAAGGGAATAGGTTTAAGAGATCAAAAGATATTTTTGATCTTTTATAAGTTTTTGGTAAGACTGCTGGGCACCAGTTCAAAAAAACAGCACACTAGAAATAGAAACAGTTCAGAGAAGGGCTACAAAAATGATTAAATGAATAGAAAATTTCAGCTATGAAGAAAGGCTGTCCAAATTGTAATTGTTTTCTCTGGAGAAAAGACATCTTCATTGGGATATGATAAACCTTTACAAGAATGTACAAGGTCGATACAGAGATTTTTTTTTTTCTCTTTATAAATCATAGTTTCCAGACAACGCGTGGGCATCCCTTAACCCCTTAATGACAAAGCTGTACATGTGCGGGCTCAAAATGCATTGTTTTCAATGGGTTTAGGGACCGCCCATTGTCCTTAAGGGGTTAAGATTGGAAGAAAGGAGCTTTCTTCTTAAACATAGAGAAGGTTTCTATACTGTTAGGGTGATTGAATTGTGGAATAGACTGCCATGTGAAATCATTTTGGCCAATTTAATCAATATATTCAATAAACTTTGGATGTTTTTCTAGATATGCATACAGGGTTATAACGTGTAAAAGTAGATAAGGTAATGTTTTTCAGGGTGAGTCCGACTGCCTTGGAGTCAAGAAGGAATTTTGTTCCCTTTGAGATGATATTACTGTCTCAGTGGGATTTCTGATCCTTCAGGATCAACTAATTTGGGTTTGTGGAATGGTTAAACTTGATGGACTAGGTGTCTTTTTTTTCAACCTAATTAATAATGTAACTATTTCATATGTAATATGCAATATGTGGAAATGTATTCTAAAGAAAGTCATTCCTTTATTGCACATTATTCAGATTAGGAGGTAGTACTAACTGGTGCTCCTGTCCCTGGCAGATGTCTCTAAAAGCCTCTAGTGCAGAGGTCTCCTCAGATCTTCAGAATGTGCTTATGCTTCTAGACATGCAGCAGGTAAGTGTTTTCTGCCAAAACTACTGTTTCAATATATTGGCTACCATATAACAATGAATAGATTGCATAGGTAAAGATAAAGCATGCGTCCAGACTAAAAGCCACCAAAACAGCATGTACATGGCAGTCAGTGGACAGAAGAAAACACTGAAAAAATGATAACAAAAATATGATGGGGTTATGTATATAGAGTTAAACTGTTGCAAAGAGAAGCAATTAAATTACTTGTATCATTAGCTTTGATGTTGTTTGGCGTTTACACATAACAATAATATATGCTGGTAAATGACTATACTCTATACCTAAAGCTATTTTGTGTTGTGTCTGTGCTTCCAGTGCGAAAAAGGGAAGAGATGGGTAGAAAAGGGAGAAATTATGAGAAAGAGGATAGGGAGTGTGTGTTTGTTTATATGTTAGAGCAAGTATTGTCTAAAGGCAAGCAAGTGTGGATGAAAGGCCAAGTGTAAGCCAGGATGCTTATGTGTGGATGAGTGTTTGTTTGGGTAGGCATGTGTCCTTATGGGCAGGCATTTGTAAGGGAAGAATATATATGTGCATTCTGACGGTCTATCCATTACTGATACTGTTTTGAGCCTAAAGATTATAGAATGGATAAAGGGTGTGCATGAGCCAGACTGAGAGGAGCCCTGACTGAAACAAGACCACAGTGGGTACAATCTGGGTGCTGGGTAAGTACTGTGGATGCAGTCTTGCCAAGTTATGTGTCTGTGTGTGATCTGGGTACTGGGGCAAGTCCTGTGTGGGTGCAATCTGGATGCTAGGGCAAGTCCTGTGGGTGAAATCTGGGTCCTAGGGCAAGCAGATAGATTTGGTTGCATCCTAACCTAATTTATAAATGCTTTGCAAATATTTGTGTATTTATAATTTAGCTATAAATGGATTGAAACCAGGAAAAGCTGTTATGGCCAGTTTTTACTGTAGCATTGTTCCTTCTTGACCTTTTCAAAAAAGGAATGATTGAAGTAGAACATTTCCATTCTGCAACCTCTCTTCTACTGCTTCAGAGTTCAATTTTCACAATTACATGCTGATATCATCTTACCTTGACTAGAAGTCAAGTCTTCAGGTTTTCATTGTTGCATGAAATGTCATAGACTGAATTAAGATTATCTTCACTGTCTCTGGCTAATCCTCTGAGAACATACAACAGTGAAAAGATGGATAAGGAGTCGTGTTAACCTTTTAAGTAGGAACTGTGATAACAGCAGTGATGGAACAGGTACATTTATTGAGGATTATTCTAAAGTGCAACAGATTTTATATATATAGATGAGTGAAAACCATGGGTGTCCGGGGGGGGGGATTGTTCACTTCTCCATGCCGTTGCCACCTTGTGCTTGCTGGCTGCATTCAGATGACACAAACACTACGCAGGGGTAGTGGCAGGTCAGCTGAGTCTCTCTAATGTCATGTGCCTCCCATCCCTGCACTAACGAGGATGTCAGACACAATGGTGGAAAGAGATAAAAGGCATTGAGGAATATAAGACAAAAAAGGGGGAAAAGAGATGGTGAGCATTGAGGCATATTAGACTAAAAAAGGGGAGGCAGAGGTGGTAGGCATGAAAGAAGAAAATACATAAAAGTAGAAAAAGAAGCAGAGGCGGAAGAAGAAAATACATAAAGAGGGAAAAGAGATTGCATGGATATAGGACATTTGGGTGCAATTTGTATGTTGTGTGCTATGGTGGTGTATCTGGTGCTGTGGGGTTAGGTCTGGTGCTGTGGGGTTAGGTCTGGTGCTGTGGAGTTGTGTTTAGTGATCTGGTGCTGTGGGTTTATATCGTGTGCTGTGGGTTCGTATCTGGTGTTGTCCCTTTCCCCTTGCCTTATTTTCTGCCATGACTGCCATCTCTTTCCTCAATGGAGCATAACTTAGTTTGTGCACATTAACACTAAATGCAGATTCTGCATGGTTTTTTCAAAATCCAGCTGTAGTGTGTGATGGACTCGCTGATACCCCAGCAGGGTATCTCCATCAGACTCTGAACTGGAACCTCCACGAATAGCTAAATATAGCAATTTACCCCAATCACCAGACAACACCAGTTTTGGAGTAGAACAGGAACTGGTTTATTGAACAACACACATGTAGCCAGCCATACCCACATGCTCATAATGTCACTCTTTCTAGGGAGATTACTCGGGGCCAAGTGGAACCTTGTCAGCGCAATTTGGTACACAGATAGCTGGGGTTCCCAGCTGTCTGGGGACACCCTATTTTTGGGAATAGCTGGTCACGTTTTACCCCGTTTTTAAACAATAACCACGGTTGGTCGAAAAGGCATCGGTGCAAGGAAGTCTGAGTGGATCGTTTGTTTTGGAGATCTGAGGGCTGTTTCAGCAGGAATGCAACGGTTTATGGAAAGAGGATCATTCACTACATTTGAATGACCCCTGTATGGCACAAACCGCCCTGCCTGCAGGGACGGACTGAGACCATCCAGGGCCCCGGGTAACAAAATGGCATGGTCCCCTGTGGTGATGTGTGTTAGTGTGTACCACCAGAGGACCATTGTGCAGTCTTCATGTTTTCTAACACTCTCACAATGTTTCCTTACATTTCCTGCGTTTGTCTCCTCTCCTGCAGCTCCCCCTTCTTCTCTGTCTTAGTCTGTTTTGCCACCTCCTCCTCCTCCTCTTCTTTTCCTTACTTTTCTCTCCTCTTAAAGAAAAGGCCTTTTGGTGTGGCAGTGGGAGTGGCTCCAGTACTGGGCGCCGGTATATGACATCCCTGCAGACCCCATCTCGACCCTCGCAGGCCCCCTGACCCTCACAGGCCCTCTGACCCTCGCAGGCCCTCTTACCCTCGCAGGCCCTCGGCCCATGCTCAAGTGCCCGATAGGTCAGTCTGCCCCTGCCTGTCTGGCTGCAATAAAGTGAAGCCTATTTTCTCATGATAAGCCTGATGATAAGCCTTAATGAGTAATTATTTTACCCTCTTGCAATTACTAGAACTATGTAACATGTCATTGTTTTAAAACTACCTGGACTTTGATGGAAGCAATAATTAAGTATTTGAAGGATGAGTAATAATCACAGAACTGTAACCTATGACGTTTCTGGAAAGTACAAGAATAATGTTATTAGGATGTGTGTGTTTTTTCGATCTTCAAACAATACCCGTCCTGTATTTTATAATTGATTCTGTCTATGAGCATACAGGTACAACAATGTTTCTGGCACGGAATAGAAACAATAGATTAAACATTTTCCAGGCATCTGAAAAAAGGGTTGTATTGGCGGATCATACATCACAGCTTCAGTAAATTATTATACAGCTGGCACTACATGGGCACGGATCACTGCATTATTTCTTTGTAACTAAGCAAAATTGTGGCATGTATTTTAATAGCAAAATAGGGTTTGTAGTTTAAATCGATATAATGAAGGGGAGAAAGCTGTCAAATTGGAGCTGCCACAGTCCAGACAGTAGAAAAATTGCAATAAATCTAGAGAGAGACAAGATCTTTTTCGTTGTAACAAAAAAACAGGGAGGTTCTTACAGACAAAGGCAGCAAAAAGAGCAACAACCATTTCTTGGAGATGATAAGATTATAGTAAGCTTCCTATAGATGCTAATCATCGTTTTTTGGTATAAAACAAAGGCAACAATTTTGATTAAAGGTAAATGTTTGACTGACTTAAAAGGTAAGACCATGGAAAAAAACATTTTTATCTTTGAGCATACAATAGAGTACTGTATAAAGAACTGTCTAAACCTCCTTTATCTGCAGACCAGGCCATTATTGTCAGTAATGTGATATTCTAGATTATTTCTTTGTTTATATCACCATACCAACCAACTTGAATGTTCCAGTCAACTGGAACATTCCATTCATTGCTATGGCAACTTTTAAAACCGTGCACCAGAATCATTGTATGAATAACCCTCAAAGTAAAAATGCAATTGAGACCAGGAGTATTTAATCACTACATACTGCTTAGATCTGTTTTAACCTCTTTGCGACATAGTACTACATCCCAGAATTCCAGTTGACCCCAGAAGATGGCTATGGCTTCAGCCCGAATGGTTGAATGTCACAGCGCTCAAAGGGAACGCTTTCACATTCAGACATTCCATCCGGACATTCTCTTTCCAGTGATGTCACCAGGGGATCCCTTCACCCTAATGGCGGCCTGGAGCCTGTAGAGACTGCAGTTGGGTCTCCTAGCATGATTCCCTGCTGCTGATCACACTATTGAAATCACATCTAAAAGAGATCTCTGGTGTGTGAGAAGACCCCATATGGGATCTCTAGTTATGGTGCACAGCTCTCTTCTAGGGAGAAGTACAAAAATATATAGATATATAAATAAAAAATGGGGGGGGGAGTTAAAACAATATTTAAAATGTTTTAGAAAAGTAAAATGAAAAAGTATTAAAAAAATACTGCCACTCACTACAATTTTCTAAAAAAAAAAATAAACAAGCATTTTCGTACCATGGCTAGTCTTTGGGTACAATAAAAAAAGTGGGTAGACGGTCTAATTTGGGTAATGGATAGGGAATATGTGGATCTCTGTACTCACCATGTAAGACCTCAGTAAAAAAAATAAAAAAAAATGCACATTTTCGAATTTGCCAAGTAGCTTCCCCAAAATATGCCAAACCTGTGCATATGGGGTATTGTTGAAATTGCGAAATGTTGCAGAAAACAAACTGGTGGTTGTTTCTGTAGATTGACACACCCTGGGCAAGAAACCCAAACCAGCAATTTTAAAAAGCTATTTTTTTACTGCTAACTGTGGATGAGGTTGCTGTCGAAAGAAATCCATGAAACATGTCAAAATGACCATAGTGCAATAGTGTGGATTGACTACGTTTTATAAACATATACTTTTATGTAGCAGTTTTGAAACCTGGGAGTGCTGTTGAAACTAAAGAATCAGAATACCAAATTTGTACAATTTATAAGAGGTAAAATTGTAAAATAATGTTTTTTTATATTAAATGATTATATGGATGAATATAGTTTAAAAAGAAAGCCTTACTTGTCCTAAAAAAATACTATATATAATTTGTGTGGGTATACTAAATGAGATAGAGGGAAATTACATTTGAACAGAGACATAGTAGAAATGTTGAAAATGCTGTTGTCGACAAGTGTAAAAATGCCTTCGTCGGGAACCAACAAATCTCTCTTTTGGTGTTGTCTGTGCTAAAATGTCAGCGTTACACCTTACTTCAACAGTTTTGCAAGTTTACTGAACATAATTCCTTGAAAGCTCAAGACTTGTTTTTTGCGAAAAATGCTTCATGTGCGATCATGTGTAATGGTGCAATGATGCAACGTCTGCTTGTGCAGACCAAGCTATTTGTAAATTTAAGGAAAGATTCTGCAAAGCACATTCCAGTCTATTGCAAATTTTAACCCGAGGAACCGATTCAACGACAGCTCACTACTTTGAAAGCTTAAACTATATGGAAAGCCCATCTGTTCAAATGAGATATTACCAGCAACATCATAACCGAAAGAGGCTTGTTAGCTGGATTGATTATCGGATAAAAGAGAGCCCGGATTTTGGCACAGGAAAGGCAAAAGCTTCTCGCTGCTGCCATCGTTTTTAAACACATTCTTACAGCTTTTTGCTTATTTATAATTTGCTTTGTGGCCAATGGTGCAGCTCAAATTCATAAATCATATAACTTCTAACACTACTTAGTAATGCTTTGTACACGAGCAATTTTGAAAGGAAAACAAATCCACTTTTCATGCTATTACTACTCCTTGGGGTTTTCTGATAAATGCTGCTGCAGTGCTATTTATTTACTACATTTTGGACCTCGGCTGTAACAACACAAAATATTATGTCAATTTTTACTGCACAGATGCTAGAACCTTTTTTACCATTAGCTTAGTAGATTCGTATATGTATTCATACACACCAATCAGCCATAACATTATGACCACCTGCCTAATATTATGTAAGTCCCCCTTTTCCCGCCAAAACAGCCCTGACCCATCAAGGCATCAACTCCATTAGACCTCTGAAGGTATGCTGTGGTATCTGCACCAAGACGTTAGAAGCAGATCCTTTAAGTCCTGTAAATTGTGAAGTGGGACCTCCATGGATGCATCCTGATGCCATGTGTTCTCCAGGTAAGCGTCTCACACGTACCCGGAGATTTACGTGACGTAAAAGAAAACACGATCCATCAGACCAGGCCACTTTCTTCCATTGCTCAGTGGTCCAGCTCTTATGCTCACGTGCCCATTGTAGGCGCCTTCAGCAGTGGACAGATGTCAGCATGGGCAAACTGACAGGTCTATGGCTATGCAGCCCCATACGCAACTTACTGCAATGCACTGTGTGTTCTGACACCTTTCTGTCAGAGCCAACAGCTCGTCTGTTGGATTTAACCATATGGGCCAACCTTTGACCACCATGTACATTAATGAGCCTTGGCCACCCATCACCCTGTCACCGGTTCACCGCTTTTCCTTTCTTGGACTACTTTTGATGACCACTGCAGACCGGGAACACCCCATAAGAGCGTCCAGCCATCACAATTTGGCCCTTGTCAAAGTCGCTCAGATCCTTATGCTTGCCCTTTTTTTTCCTGCTTCTAACACATCAATTTTGAGGATGAAATGTTCACTTACTGCCTTATATATCCCACGTACTGACAGGTGCCATCATAACAAGATTATAAGTGTTATTTACTTCACCTGTCATAATCATACATGGGAACTCTCCGGGTTTGACCCAGAGAACTCTGGGAGAAGCACTGCTTCTCCGGTTCTCTGGGTCAACACCCGAATCCTCCGGGTCGCGACAGTGGGGTATTGACAAGCTCCGCTCCCTGCCCATTTCCCTATAAATGGGGGTGTTTCCTGCAATGTCAGCTGGAATGCCTCCTGACATCAGCGGGAACACCCCTAACATCTGCAAGAACGCACCTGATGTCAACGGGGCAGCCCACTGACATCAGCGGGACAGTCCTAGCCGCGTCCTGCATGGGTAGGCTCCGGGTATGGTCATAATGTTATGGTTGAGCAGTGTATATATTAGTGCACAATATTTTTTTTCTATTTTTTTTTAATCAAATGTATTACAACATCTTATAGTTAAATTAAAAATCAAAATCAATGTGCGTCTAATCAGGTCAAAACAAACTACTGCACCTTAAAATCAACAAAATTAGGGTGACCATACATTCCAGATTACCTGGGACCAGCAATCAATACATAGTTATTTCCCTATTGCATCTTCTATTCCATTTGACCCGTCAAATGTTAAGTATAACATTTAATATACAAAATGTACTACCGCATGCATATGCAAAAAGGCATTTACCTAAAGCTTGTTGACTAGGCTATGATAGCATTGTGGGCATGCATTGACAGGGCCCTGGGCAAATCCCACACCTCAGAGGCCTATCAGTCCCAATGGCACATGCCACTAGCAACCTGTAACTCACTGTGATTTGTCCTTTCTTTATTAAGCATGCTGGTGTTGTACATATACTGGGGGAAAATTACACCATGGTTGATGATGGGGTTCAAGGGGCAACTGCCATGGCCACCTAAGGTAAACTTGGGCCCAGGGTAGCTGCCCCTTTAGCCCTTCAGTAAAACAGCTCTATACACAGATATACTTGCAGCCCGCTGGGCAACGATATCTATAATTCATTCAATTATGCTAAAACTCACATTAGGGTAGGGTTTGAGCTATATATATGCAGCTAAATTGCCAATGACAGCGATTTATTGTTATACAGATTTGTGAATTCACACTGCCTGTATAAACCCAGGATGCTGTATATTTCACTTAATTTACTTCTGCTACAGGTTGTAGGACTGTCTTTCAAAGCTACCTATGCCGTGTACAACATCAGGACCAGGTAAGAGTTTCGGAATAGATGTAATGTTCTTTTGAGACAATCTAATTAACATTACTTACGCGTCTCTCTGTCTCCTCGCATAACCGTTTAATTCATCCTGCCACTGCCCATCCATAAACCATGTCCCTTCCACCGTGACAACTGCAAGTGAATTAATCACAGACATGCCATGTACGTTTTTAGAAATGCTACATCAGCTATGACCACTCTTTACACTGTCTGCCAGTGCCACACCATTGTTAGAGTCATACCCTTTCTGTCAGGTGCTTGTAAATCAACTCCTAGAAATTAATTAACCTTTACACTTTGGCAGTTAAAATGTTAAATGAAGCACTTTGTACAAGTAATTTATAGTATTTTTTTTATTCCTCTGCAGTGGCCAGCCTCTAATACATCTATTCCCTATCAGTGGGTTATCTTACAGATACATGGCTTTGCTGGCATGGAAAGCCAACAACTTAATCCCCATTCTATTGTAATTTGAACTTTGCAGAAAATATTTGTAGAACCAATGTATAAATCAAATTATGTCTCGAGCATCAGACTCGGTTGGCACACTAGAACATATGTATTGAAATGGATCGCCATTGTCTGCACCACTTTTAAACATTCAAATAAGTGGTTATAGGAATAGAAAGGACAGTCAGAATAATGTACCAATCAAGCAAGCATAGATTTAAGGATTGCTATACGTGTGTAGGGTATATATATTTTGCTTCTTTCTTGTATCCTGTTTTAGGTGATGGCCAATTTGCTGTTCATAGGAAGTGGAATGACCAGGTGAGTGAAGGGAGGCGTCTGAAACTTGGAGTGGATGTGGCCATTAAAATGGTCAACTTAATCCTATTAGCCCGGGGAGAACAGCCGTAAATGGGTCCACTGTCCTAGCCCCTTCACACTTCTTCACTCAGTGCACCACACATTTAACAAAAAATCACATCCCTTCAGTGTACCAGTCCTGACCTGGGATGCAAGATGGACTGTTATTTTACTGGGGAGTGAAATTGATACATTTGGTCCAAAGTGAGGAAATAGAGGTTGCTGGTGCAACGTCTATGCCTAGCTCTGCCGGTAGGGCTTGCAGAGTCCAAGTTGTTTTAAGTGAGGAGTCCTATGCACTGTTACACAGACTAGGAAGGACCACACAAGAACATGGCCACAGAAGAAGTATCTGTGGGCACAGAGGTATGTTTGGTGAACAGGCATAGACCATCTGTACCCCATGTATCTTGTTATTTATTGTAATATATATGTGGAACAACCTTCTAGTGGAAGTAGTGCAGGCAAGCACAGGGCTGGTCCAAAACATTGTGCTTTCTGGGTCCAAAAAAGAAAAGCTGCCCTTCCACACACACACCAAAAATGCACCAACATCTATTATGTGACACCCACATTAACTCATACATCCAGACATTCACCACTAACACACACAGAAACTCATCCAGAGACTCACATTAACACACCAACTGAGACACTCATACCAACACATAAGCAGACACACTAACATACCCAGACACACACATACGCCTACACACATACATGAACATACCCAAACCACACAGAAACACACAAGCTAACATTCCAAGACACACACATACACAGTCGCCATACTAACATACCCAGACACACAGTCACACAACTCATGTACCACCATTGTGAAGCCTCACCATGTCCTTAATGCAAGCTCGCATTAAGCCCCCCATGAAATTCAGATGTCAGAACAATGGGGAGATATCTTCCCAATAAGGTGATACATTGGGTAGAAATGTTTTACCTTTTTCCCCAAGTTAAGGAAGACCATTCAGCCACTCCAAGTTCAGGTGACTCCTGAGAGTATCTGGTCAGACTTGCAAACATAGGTCTTTGGTTGGGCCATCTAACTGGCATATGATGCAGCAACCACAATAGAGGAACTGAAGAAGATAAACTTGCCACTTGCTTTCATGGAAATTTCCATACATATATAAGCATTTCATAAGCATCATATTAGCTGTTATGTATACACACAATCACAAGCAAAGTATTGAGGTACTGTGTATCTTTCTTTGCTCCTGCTTTGAATCTTAATTTTGCCATCATAAATCCATGACCCCTCTCACTCCGCATATTACTCATCACAATAACCCCGCACACTGTTTAACTGTACAATAGTTTTGTAATGTTTTAATGTAAATATAGTTGTGTAATGTTTTTTATGTTAATAAAAAACAACAAACCCCTATTTTAAAATGATGCATTCTTCATTAGGGTTTGTTTTTCTACAGCTCACACATTTTGAACCCCCTTAATGCATTTTACCAATTTTGTTTTTCACAGGGAGCTATGGGACCTAATGCCCCCACGGACAAATGAAACAACCTTGCAGCATGCGGCATGGGGACCTCAGGGAAGTCAGCTGGTGAGTACACGGAGAACATTACTTATTCAGTATGCCTTTATTCACAGAGAACTTTTACAAATACAGGGGCAAATTATTCAATAAGAAACTTTAACTTGCATTTGAAAGACCATGGAAGATATATGTTGGAGGAAGTCAGTTTAAGGCGCTGTTACACTTATGCAAAACATTAATTGCATTCTGCAGTATGCTAAATAAAAATTATTGTTTTTAACTTGCTATGACAATCGCATATTGGTGTACAAAAATAAGTACAAAAATAAATACCAAATCTAAGGTCACCAAATGAAAAGTGCGTCCCAGTCCTAATTCCTATATGTAAGTGTTCTCCCCAGTTAATCACAAAACGAATTAATTAAAAAACAATCTGTTATTTTCTATTGTGTGATATGAGTGATTTCTCACCTAAAATATTTTTGATATTACATTACATTTTATTTATAGAGCACTAGCAGATTCCATATCACTGATACAATAGAGTGGAGTGAAACATAACAATAACATTCAAATTAGCACACATAAGGATAGAAATGCCATGCTCTTGCAAGTGTGCAATCCATTAAATAAAAGCTTTACATATTATTTTAGGTGTGACAGTTTTCCTTTAGGGGCTTTTTGAGAGATAAAACAAAACAATTGTATATATGGATATAGTGTTCTCCCTGTCTTCTAGGTTTTTGTCTATGATAATGATATTTACTATCAGAAGAGTGCTTTAAGTCCCGCACTTCGACTAACATCATCAGGGAAGCCAGGAACTGTGCTGAATGGCATCACTGACTGGACCTATCAAGGTACAACATAGTTACGATGATATTGGTTGATTTATCAAGTGATTGTGTACATTGTACATTAGCAAGTCCATATCACAGCCTTTGTTTGGTTGAGACTAATATTTATGCTTTTAATGGAGACTCTGGTGGTCTGTTATGATGCCACAGTTGCTGATCTCATATGGAAGCATATAGGGAGAGGCAGTAGTGCCTTATGGACTCCATCTCTCCTTGAAGACTTCAGTGGTCCTCATCAACCTCTCATGCTTTAAAATTAAAAAAAAGAACTTCATTATTTCTTGGTATGTATGCTGTTTATTAATGCACAGCAAACTAGTGTAGACAATAACAACGGGTGAAGGATGGAGCTAAGTAAAAAAACAATAATCAAAAAGTACCAAATCTAAGGTCACCAAATGAAAAGTGCATCCCAGTCCTAATTCTTATATCTAAGTGTTCTTCCCAGTTAATCCCTTAAAATAAACAAAAATCATGTTTTCTCTGCTTGGCTAAGATCAAGCGAGTACATGTGATAGAGGCAAAGCTTGGGCTTCTCACTTTAAGGTGTAGGTCTTTGAGCCCAAGGTACTCTCAGAACCCAATTTGGTCCACCAGGGAGCTCAGCACAGGGATGGTGTATTGTGCGGTGCACTATTCATCTCATGTAGTTACAGATAACCTTCATGAATATTGTACCCATAATGAAATGAGAGCATGAAATTGTAACTTGTCTTGGTTGTGTCTTTCAGATGAGATTTTGCACACTTATTCTGCCCTTTGGTGGTCTCCTGATGGAACTAGACTTGCCTACCTTTCCATCAATAACTCGCTAGTACCCAACATGGAGCTACCACATTTTGTTGGGGCTGATTACCCATCCAGCAAGAAATATGCCTACCCAAAGGTATGTTTTTTATACCTTTTCATGTTATCTCATCACCCCCCCCCCCCCAATTTTAACACCTGACATGGTAATAGAAAAGTGTGGAGAGCAATACCCGATAGCCTAAAGTAAGAAAAAATATCTATATTTTTTCTCTGGGAATAAACAGTATGGTTTCCAATATGGTTTGATTGTCAGGATATGACATTGTTCCTCAGTACCCTCTCTCCCTGGTGCATTAGACCCACAAAGCCATAGAGTAGGAGATCTCTCTACTCTCCGTAACTTAACCCCAGGGGTTACAAAGAAGCTAAAGACCCTACTATTGCTATTTATTTACCATCCCCTAAAATTACAAGGTCAGCAAGAATCTAGTTTTTTTTTCTAAGATCTAGTGGACAAGTTTTATCGTAAGGACGAACCATCCACACCAAATGGTCAGTGATTCAGTCTACCCACAAGTAAAAGCACTCAACCAAAATTAAAAGGCAGTGAGCTCAGCTAAAAGCATGACCTTTTAACATATAAGCTTTTATACAGATTCAATTTCTGAATTGGAATCATTTATTTTCATTCTATACATATTTTTTATTAAAAATAATGCTAAAATTTGCTCCAAAGATACTCTGTTCTCCCTGAATTATGTATATGAAATTTGTAGTATATCTGCAATGGAAATGTATCTTTTAGTCTCGGTGATACACACATAATGCATGTCATCTTTACTTTGCTGGTACTTGATAAATGGTAAAAGATCTGACTTTAATGGTAATGTTTTAAGAATTACCGACTCATGTCACGTATAACTCACTCTTCTGCCCTTTGTAATATACATTTTTATGGTTCTTCTCTATTTCAGGCTGGACAGCCAATTCCATGGGTAAAGGTTTATGCTGTTAATTTGAATGGTCCATCCCATTCTGTAGAGCTCCTTCCTTCTGATACGTTTCAGCACAGGTACTACATAAGGAAATGTACTATGTGGTTAAAGAAAGAAGATAGCTTCCCCTAAACTGGGAGTTAAGTATTGTCCCATAGATTCCCTCAGTTCATCTACAGCTTCAACATTTGGTTGTCTAACTGCGTTAAAGGACCTTTGCTTCTGAAGGAGCACATCTCTCTTCTTGGACATAGTTCAGTAGTGCATAACAAAGGTCCTTGAGGCTTGCAAACAGACAACACTTTGTGGATAGCCCAGCTTGAGCACAGTCATATCAATTAAAAAGTAATTAAACTACTAGTTTTCTGGCATGGTGTAACGGAGTGGACCTTGTTGGATGGAACACCAGCCAAATATATCTTTTCTGCAGACTTTTATTTTCAATTGTATGGAGTTCCCAAATCTTCTTAGCATACAAAGTATGCAACACTGTTACATTCACAGTGACATAAAATATACAGGTCAAACATATAACAAAACCTCACCTCCACTTAAGGGCAAAATAAAAGGTTTCCAAACAACATAAACCCAGGCTGCTTAATGTTGTCACAGCCTCTATGAGATCCAGAAATGGAAGAAAGAAAACCCCTGTATAAGTGAAGGTGTGTTTATTTTAACCCCAGTAACTGCTACAGCAGCAGATACCAGTCAGGAAACGGGCGAGCAGGTCGGGTAGGAGCCCATGTGCAGGGGATACTGGGGATTCTGTCTGCACCCCTTTATGCATATTGATGGGTAGGTAGGTACAGACAGGTACACAGACGGATTAGCAGGACTGGAAAGCAGAATAGAGGGGAGCTGAGGTAGAGAGAGGGGAGCTGAGGCAGAGAGAGGGGAGCTGAGGCAGATGGATATACCACATGAATGATTAAGCCATGTATCAGGCAGCGAAAAGCAGATCCTGACAATACCAATCAACTAGATTGGAGTCCTGGGTTAACCCTTTCTTCAGGGAACCGCTTATACACACCATCACACATGGATACACATATTTCATTGCCTGTATGCAGCCTTCAAGCGCTGGATGTAGTGTGCTATACAGACTTCTCCCAAGGCCACATAAGAAAGTAGAGAGAAATTGTGGAACCCTTGCATTAGCACATTATAGGGATAGTCCTTGGGCAATGTTGAAGAAGCAATGAGTGTGAGGAGGCTGGAACTACAATATCACCATAATAATATTATGCCACAGTGCATAGGAGATGAGTTATTCTTGGAGGCACATGGGAAGGAAACATGACCCAACATATGATTGTGAAACTTGTTGGGTAACGTCACTAGTGGCAGGCTCTTTTATATACAACGTCTTAGGGGAAATATTACTAGCATAGAGGGCACCACAAAATAACAATGCATTTTCTCTTGATTTTATAGGGAGTATTATATCACCTTGGTTAGATGGATAAGTAACGATAGTCTAGCTGTACAGTGGTTAAACCGACCGCAGAACCTGTCTGTTCTCACCTTCTGTGATGCCACCACTGGTGTTTGTATGGAGGTCAGTGAAACTTCCTATTAATAACTTTCGAACTATCCATGGAAAGAGATGCCTCGTGTTTATAAAATCACTAAAAGCATGGTTACCTAATGATTTTTGCCATTCTTGTATAGGATCCCATATACAAGAGGTCATGATTTTCTAAGCAATTCTCTGGGGCACCACTGTTTTAGGGGAGCCTTTGTTGATTAGTGATTGTGGCTAAATGTTATCTATGGCTCTGCCATTATAAATAATCATTGCTTCTTTTCATCAATTGGTATTATCATGACTAAAGATATCATCAGCACATAAACAACACTCTACACATACATATTATTCTTGTATCCTCATCAATACTATTACAAAAATATTTTAATCATGTCACATACAAACCAATATCCTGTTAGCATCATTAAAAGTAGCATAATTCAAATTCTACACCCAGCATTACCCTCTGTCATTAAAACATTGTCTCTGTTACTAATCACCAAAAGTTACTGCCATCAACATTACCACATATAGAACCACAATTGTTTTCCCATCAGAGACAGTAATGAAGCTGTAAAAAAAGGAATACCAATAAAATAAGTAAAATTTACAACCACTTCAATCATTTATATATATATATCATTTATAGGAAATTAATATTATTCCTTTTTATGTTTAGAAGTACCGAGCTTCATCAGAAAGATGGATCAGTATCCAGGTAAATTAATTCAGACTCATGGCTTTCGGATGTTGAGAGTGTATGGATTCCTGGTTTATTCTGAGACAATTGATTGTAAATATTAATAATATTGGGATAATGGTGGCTAGTTAAAAATCTGTATTGGCTATACCTAGACACTTGTCTGTAAAGGCATATGATACCAAAGGATTCGCAACCGTTAGCATCTACCTTTATGTGGCTGAAGTGTATGATGGTGGTCACAGACTCATTCACACATAAGGCTGGCATTACTGCTAGGTGACTCAAGCAGCTACCTGGGGAATCAGGACTAAGGGAAAACCTGCTGTTACCCCAGACAATGTAAGGGGAAAATGTCCCCAGGCACAGACGCCTCTGCAATGCATGAGAATGTAATAATACAGCAGGGAGGGAACTATATTTTGTCATTATGTATCTTACACATATTATGTTTTATATGATTTTGATATATGATTTTTTTCTACTGCTGATACATAAAAACATGTGAGAACACATTCAAAAATGGTACTAGCAGTTTGGTAGGTAAAGTCAATAGATCAAAACATGTATTATTTAAGGACATCCAAGATGCTTTTTATTTCTTGCTGCTCTGCGGCTCTCGGTCTCTGCTTGTCTGTTGAAATCTCAGGAAAAATTTTGCTTTCTCTCTCTCTCTGCAGGGTGATCCTGTGTTCTCAAAAGATGCTATTTTTCTCCCAGTGTCTGTGAAACAAGGCGCACAGGGGGAATTTGTACATGTTGCCATGATGTCTACTCAGGTAGAGCACAATTTCTATAAAGCAAGGGAAATACTGTTTTTTTTTTTCTTTGAGGATGGTAAATGCTTCAGAGAAAACCCTTGCTATTATGTAATTTGTCTTCTTTATTAAACTAACACTCCAGTCCTAGTTTTATATAAAATGCAAAAACATCAAGTACCTTTGAACTCAAATCAGTTATAAGAAATAAAAAAAAGTATATATTACATACATGGTTTATCAATTTCCAGAGAGATTACCCCCAATTCCAACCACATTGGTATGTAATTATCGAGTCAATAATTACAAATACACAAGGCAACATTTATAAAACATAGTCCATAGTAAACATCCAATACAATAAAGACAAGGTGATCACTCTTAAAACAGATTCCATTAATAAGACTTTTTTCACCTTTATGTCATGTATAACTATACATTGGCCCCAATTAGTCCACAAAACAATTTGTACAATTATACACTATATGACCAAAAGTATGTGGACACCTCCATTGCTAACAGGTGTATAAACTTAAGCACAGTGACTTTAAATATGGCACTGTCATCAGAAGTTCATGAAGTTTCTGCCCTGATACATCTGCCTCATCCACTGTAGTACTTGCTACTATTGTGAAGTGGAAGCATCTAGGAGTAACAACAGCTCAGCCGCAAAGCAGCACCATAGTGCCTACTGTAAAGTCTGGTGGAGGAGGTATAATGGCACCAGACTGGGCCCCAGTGCACAAAGCAAGATCCATAATGACATGGTTTGGTGTGGAGGAACTCCAGTGTCCTGCACAGAGCCCTGACCTTAACCCCATTGAACAATTGGGGCAACTCCAAATCAATGCTCACAGTTTTGGAACGGGATGTCCAACAAGCTCATATAGGTGTAATGGTCAGATGTCAACACACTTTTGGTTATTCTTTTACACGACAGGCCACTTCTCCAAAGGCATTTTTGTAAGTGTATATGCCTTCCCTGTTTCTTGTGCAATCTGTTCTATAGATAACAATTTCCTAATATGAGTTCTAATCGCATTACAATGCTTCTGAGGTATATGGATAACTGTTGGATTGTTTATCTATATGATATAAGAAGTCTGAGTGTCCTATGTAAGTATAATTCCATGTGTCCTCAGCTTGGCAGCAAGGAAGAAAACTTACGCATGCTGACCTCTGGTGACTGGGATGTGACAAGGATTGTGGCCTATAATTTACAGACCCGAACAGTGTGAGTTATTAAAACATATAGAAATAGAATTTGTACAGGTTAAATTTTAAAGTTGAATGCACCTTCTCTCATACAAAATGTCTCTTACTGTAAAAAAGCATACAGCAGGAGAAGGCTATGTTGTGACCTTTATACCTCCCACTGCTATACAATATAACAGGGCTGACTCTAGGAGGACTCCCAAGTGGCCTATGTGAGCTACAATATATGGAAATAAATATTGGGACACACCTCATAATCATTGAATTCAGGTGTTTCAATGAGGCCCGTTTCCACAGGTGTATAAAGGCAAGCACCTAGCCATGCAGTCTGCATTTACAAACATTTGTGGAAAAAATGAGTCGTACCGAAGAGCTCAGTGGTACTGTGACAGGATTCCACCTTTACAATAAGTCAGTTTGTGAAATTCCCTCCGTGCTAGATATTCCACTGCCACCTGTAAGTGGTATTACTGGAAAGTAGAAGCATTTAGTAACAGCAGCAACTAAGCTTCAAAGCAGAAGATCATGTAAAGTCACAGAGTGGGGTCACCGAATGCTGAGACGCATGGTGTGTAAAAGTCGCCAATGTGCTGCTGAGTTCATAGCTGAGTTCCAAACTTCCACTGGCATTAATATCAGCACTAAAACTGTGCGGCGGGAACTTCATGGAATGAGTTTCCATGGCCAAGCAGCTGCATGTAAGCCTCACATCACCAAGTACAATGCCAAGCGTCGGATCGAGTGGTATAAAGCACACCGCCACTGGAAACATTCAGTGGAGTGACGGATCACGCTTATCTGTTTATCAGTCTGATGGGCGAGTCTGAGTTGCCTGCCTGCCTGCATTGTGCCAACTGTAAAGTTTGGTGGAGGAGGGAAAATGGTTCACTTGCAGTGAAGGAAAATCTTAATGCTTCAGCATACCATTTTGGACACCTTTGTGGGGACAGTTTGGGGAAGGCACTTTTCTATTCCAGCATGACTGTGCCCCAGTGCACAAAGCAAGGTCCATAAAGACATGGTTGGATGAGTTTGGTGTGGAAGAACGTGACTGGGCCACACAGAGCCCTGACCTCAGCCCCACCAAACACCTTTGGGATTAACTGGAACCGAGATTGTGAGC
This sequence comes from Spea bombifrons, assembly GCF_027358695.1. Lineage (NCBI taxonomy): Eukaryota > Metazoa > Chordata > Amphibia > Anura > Pelobatidae > Spea > Spea bombifrons. The sequence goes on from NC_071088.1 coordinate 111,288,378, forward strand.
CAGACCTTCTCATCCAATATCAGTGCCTGACCTCGCAAATGCTCCACTGGATGAAAGAGCAAAAAAATCCACAGAAACTCTCCAAAAACGATCCCCAGCATAAGCTGTTATAGCTGCAAAGGGGCACCAACTTCATATTATTATCTATGTATTTAGAATGTGATGTCATAAAAGTCCGTGTTGGTGTAACGATCACATGTCCCAATATTTTTGTTCATATAGTGTATGTCCTCTTTAGATTTTGTATATGTAGAGCCCTGTATCTTGTTTTTAAGTCATTGTTAGTTTGTATAGTGAAAGTGTTTAATTGAAACTAGGTTCCTGGTAAAAGGGGACGTCAGGTTTTGCTTACGTAAATGGAAGACATATATATATATATATATATATATATATATATATATATATATATATATATATATATATATATATATATAAGAGCCTGGGTAATTTAATATATAGTCTTTACATGGGCCTAACCACGTAAAAATAACATGAAAGTAAACCATTGTATATATGTATGTATCTCTCATCAGTTACTTTCTGAGCACAGAAGAAATGGCCAGAAGAAGACACCTGTATAGGTGAGAAGAGTTGATTTTTCTGTACAATACTGCCCCCTGGTATATCATCGGTGGAATGAACCATGTAAACTGTAGATCATTCAAAGTTACTCCAGGAGGCACTACTTTCCCTTGCTAAATGAGCCAGATCGCACAAAGATAAGCCTGTTTGTGCTGTATACCTTTATGGTATATGAGGTTATATGATTCTGTTTTTGAATACCTATTGAATTTACTTTAATTGGTAAGCTATCTATGTAGAAAATGTCCCTACAGCATTCTCCAAAATTATGTCTTTCAGTTTATACATACCAGTTTTTAATAATGAAAATATAGTTTATAGGAAAACAAAAACCATCATTTTGATGCCATCTCATAAATATACCAATGGAAGTAGATATTTTACTTTCAGGGGCGTAACTAGAAACCACAGGGCCCTGATGCAACCCCTGTAGTTACGCCACTGTTGACTTTATGGCTTTTACAGTTTACATACATAAACCAGATTTTCCTTGCTGCATATCATCGAAAACTAGGGTATGGATGGTTATTGTTCTCGTTATCTGCTTTATCTGTTTTAGTGTAGAGACATCAGGGTCTCTAGACCGGAGCTGTGTGACCTGTGACCTGTTCCCAGACTGCAATTTTGTGGATGCGATATTCAGTTCTGATTGCAACTACTTCATCCTATACTGCAAAGGTGACATAAAGATTGATGGACATTAACATGCTGGTGGTCAACTCTTACAACATCTCCCACAAAAAAAGGTAGACCAAGAACACAGCTAAAATAATAAGACTTTATCAACAAATTCCAAATTCACATTGCAGATTCATATTGACCACAATTTGAAAGACGCTATATAAATAGTCACTGCTTTATCCAGAATTTGGAGAAGCACTGCCCAAATATTTTATCCAAATGTGCTGCCTCTGTATCCAGAACTGCAGGTGAAAAAATGTTACTAATATTGCAGGCAAACGTGCAAATCTCTAAAATCAAAAGTTACCTGCATCTTAATGTTTTGACAAGGTCTATAATACTTTAATATTTACTTCATTGAAGCTTACTCTACTTTTTACTTTGACTTACTTACATCTTAACACTACACCTTCTTTAATAAATTTTCAACACTAACATTATTAACTGTAGTTGTCTGAGCGCAAATCAAACTTTTCTTAGGTCATTATATATAGTGAATGTGCTGTATTATTGTAGGCCCAGGAACTCCACAGGTGTCTGTACATCATACTCAAAATCCTAGAGGTAAGTTGAAAACTCATTTTTCTCCATTCCAGAGGTACTTTGACAACCTATGTTGTAGACATAAAGACAACTCTGATTTTCCACAAGATCAAAAAGCCATCAATGTAAACATACTTTCAACATGGTCCAAAAATATACAGTTGTTCAACAACTGTTCAGGACCAGCATGTATTTGTGAGCAATCCCATAGAAAGCTTGCTGGCAAATGGCTTAATTATGTAGAAACATGGTATATGTACAGTCAGAACAATAAATACAAAGTCTAGTATATGTTACAGCTACCTAGTTAGACTGACATTAGGGTTCCAATGCAATAGGAAATTGAAAAATGTTTGCTTTGTCTTTTGTGGAGGGTGATGCGAGGTATAGTATAATGTACTGTATAATATAACAGCAGCATTGCAGGGTGACCTAGTATTTCGTTATTACACCATTGTTTACTCTGTTGGGCATAATTTCCTTTTAAGTTGTAATACCCTTACCTAATATGATGTTTGCAATACATTCAGCTGCATAAAATAGTATTCTGATTGAGGGCGTTTAGTTGGGTAAGTGATGTTTGTAAATAGATTTACAATGTAAACCAATGTTTTTTCTCAATGGATTAGATTTCCTTGTCATTGAAGATAACAAGATGCTGAGAGAATCCCTGAGTACCAAGGATATTCCAGAGATAGAGTTTAGGTCCATAAGGCTTGATAAATATGGTAAGCACAGTACATACATAGTGACTGTTTGAATACTGTCTGTATACAGCTGCTTTGATTTTTTTCATAGAGACAGGGGCGATGAGATCATAAGTATATGTTTCGTTCAAATTATATTTTCTATTACTTTGCACAACAAGAGTTCTTGAAGACCAGAATAAAACATCCAGCTATATAACCAAAAGTAGGTGGACACGATCATCACACCTACAGTATATAAACTTAATAGATATCCCATTCCAAAACCATGGGTATTAATATGGATTTCCTCTTCACTCTCCTGGGAAGGATTTCCACAAGATTTTGGAGTGTGTCTGTGGGAATTTGTGCCCAAATAACCAAAAGAGCCTTGCTTGAAAGTCCTGGCTTGAAATTAGCTTTCCAATTCATTCCAAAGGTTCAATGGAGTTAAGGTCAGACTCCATAAGTTTCTCCACACTAAACTCATCAAACTGTGTCTTTATGGACCTTGCTTTGTGCACACTCAACTGCCCCAACACTGTCAGTGTGCATGATCTACCTCTACATGGCTGTGACACTTCCATGTCACAATATTAGCACTTACAGTGGACCTGGGCAGATCTAGAAGGGCAGAATTTTCATGAACTTACTTGTGGCAAAGGTGGAATCCTATGACAGTGCTACATTTAATGTCACTTAGCTCTTCAGTACAGCCCTGAAACTCTAAATTCAATAAATAAGACAGATGCATAGCTTTGGACATAAAGTGTATGTGGGCAACTACGGTGAGGTAAAATAGTGTAACCATACCCTAGAATATGTCAGGTGCCCCAAACAGGACACTTACTTTGGGAACTGTGGTTAGGAGCAGGCCAGGGCAGGACCAAGCACTTACCTTACCACTTCACAATGCATTGAGGCAGAACATAGGGATATGTTGTCAAATCCCAGCACAAATCTTCAGTCAGTCACGAGGAGGCCATCTGGGAGCTGTGAATGAGGTCTGTGCTGCAAAACATTACAATTTTTCTGTTATATATTATGTTTGAACTATATTACTGTTTATTATTTAAAGTCTGATTCATTGTATTTTATTAGTTAAGATAAAAACCTAGGGGAATTAGAAACAATATAGCCGTATGTGAATACTGGCCTGTGGATGAACCCTTCAGATTTAATATTTCAAACGCATGGCCGGTGCACCAATTCTCCGCTGTTTTTTAACAAGTCATTATGTAAATGTGTCCTTTGGGTGTACATAAGGAATATTATTATCTGAAAGTGCACTGTAGAGTTGTTCAATATTTTGTACATTTGTAACCTTGGGGGGGTTTTTTTGTCTACCAGATCTCACGGTTCGTTTGACTCTTCCCTCTGGGTACCAAGACTCACTATTCCCTTTGGTTGTGTGGCTGTACGTATTTATTTTTCCTAGCTGTCTGCTGAGTAAATAATTTATTGTTTTACGTTTGTGAAGTAGGCGTGTTAAACCACATATCCAGAGTACGATAAGTCTCAATACCCTCTTAGTGTATAAACTGCCTGGAAACGGCAGCTGACTTTTGTCAGTTAAAAAGATTATCTAATTATGAAAAGTACATTTTAATGTTCCACTGTGTTCTGCTTATTCTAATTCATTTCCAGCATGCTCATTTTTTAATGTAACTGCTAATCATCATTTAACGTGTGCCAGTAGAGCTGCTCTACCAGCTGCTTTTTGCAGAAGTAGCGTCTTCAGGGCAGTGAGGTTATAAGGAAAATACGTCTCTAATGCTAATACGTCTGAACACGTTGCATGTAAATTTATGAACACAGAATCTATACATGTTTATACATTTGTCAGTTTTGCAGCCATAAACACCACAGCTCACCATTTCTCGCATTTGGAACCTGCCCCAGATTTTCTTGGCTGTCATATAGCAGTCAATTACCTCTTGTCATTCTTATCACCCCCAGATGCCCTTATTTTACATAACAGAGGAAGAGACACATCTTTAGAATATCTAAAACAATAGATGCAGATAATAACTATCATGTCTATGTTTTCTTCTCTTCTATCACTCTTTCTTCTCAGTCTCTTTGTGCGAGTGTACCTAGAAGAATTGATGCATTGAAGGCAAAAGGGTGGTCACACCAAACATATATTTAATGTAGATTTTTCGTTCAGTCACTTTGCATTTTGTTAAATGATAAAAATAAACTATTAACATGTTAACTATTAATTTTTGAAACCATTTTTTCACCTGCCTAAAATGTTTGCATAGTATTGTATATATAGGAAAACATAGAGGAAATTGAAACCAGGAATTTTTCTTACATACAGAGCAAAATTTGTCAAAAAGCCAATAAATACAGTTATTAAGAAAAAAATATATTATCTACCAGTAATTGTCCTAAAATCTGTAAAACTAGTGCCTGTCCTTCTTTATTCAAATATATGAAAATAAATGTGAACAAGTTGGGACTTTGTGGATGGATCTTTTGTGCTGTTCCCTGTGTATGAATCTCATCTCCTACTGGAGAGGACTATTTGTCAGTTTATAGTCCACATCCATGGAGATGTTGCAATGTAGGTATCCTCAGTCATGAACACACGTTCAACACCATGGAAGCAGCTTTATAACACTTATTATTCTGTCTCAGAAGTTCCAGAGTGACTGGGCACTTCGGAACTCAGTAATTGACTAAATAGTTGACTAAAAACCATCCAACTGGTGTATGTGGAAAGTCTGTGTAAGGATTATTCTTCCTTTTCTTATTCTCTGCAGGCCAGAGGCTCTTGGTTCACAGCAGGTCACAGAAGAATTTTCTCTTGGATGGGAATCTGTCCTTGTCAGCTCTTTCCGGATTATTCTGGCTCAGTTTGATGGCAGAGGGTCCAAGAACCGTGGAATGCAGCTTCTTCATGACATTGACCACAGATTGGGTTCTGCTGAAATTAAAGACTACCAGCTATTGGCCCAGTATGTCAAAAGCCTATATACGTAATATGTGGATTCTGGGCAAGATTCTAGGTTTTTCCCTGAGCATTTTAGCAGAAAAAAAGTTTAAGAGACAACAACAAAGGTTTTTTTGGTGGAATTGTAAAAGGAGGGTGAATTCAGAGGTGTTTCTTGTTTCAGAAGCACCACAATCTGAAGAAGATATCTGGCTTTCAACTGAAACATTGTTATTAATATATATATATATATGTGTATATGTATATATATGTACATACATATACACATATATTTAATAACAATGTTTCATATATCTATAATTACATTCTTAGCACATAACCCTGGCTGATCCTATCTAATTTAACTCATCTTCTAGCTGCCTTTACTAAAACTTGAACATGCTCTGTAGCCTTTCTATTGAAATCAGTGAAGGTAAAGGTAACCAATCACATAAATGCTATACATCAGATATATATGGTTGGCTGCTGCTACTTCAGTTTAATTTAATGTGATCTAAGCTTGGTGGTAGTGCTACTGAACATGTGCAAGAAATGGTCTGACAAATGCCGCTGTCCAGAGCCGGCCTTAGGCGTTGTGGCGCCCTGTGCGGACTACTCCTCTGGCGCCCCCCCTCACTACCCCCCCTCTCTGCCCCTTCAAACTACACGCCCTCTCTGCCCCTTTAAACTACCCCCCCTCAAACTACCCCTCCCCTCTACCCCTTCAAACTACCCCTCCCCTCTGCCCCTTCAAACTACCCCCCCCACTTACCTTGTTGCCGGAGTCCTGCGGTAAGAGCGGGAGGCATCCGTCTTCTCGCTCTGCCGGCATTTCATGTTGAGCTCCGGTATAGTCCGGCGCTCAACACGAGATGCTGGCACCGCGACGGAGTCACGGAGAGTAAGGGGCGCCGAGCGGTTGCCGAGAACTTCACGAGCAACCGCTCGGCGCCCCTGACCGGGACTTAGATTAAAGCATCGTTTTTTTTTTTTAAACTTTATTTAACATCAATGATGTTAAATAAAGTTTAAAAAAAAAACAACAAAAAAAAAACGATGCTTTAATCTAAGTCCCGGTCAGGCGCCCCTGCAACCATGGCGCCCTGTGCGGTCGCACAGGTCGCACACCCCTAAGGCCGGCCCTGCCGCTGTCTCCCATACTACACATGGTTGTGTTCTGTGTTCTTACTCTTTTCGTACCTTGCGCCTTGCCATAGAAAATTATCGCAGAGGGGTGTTTGAGCAGGGGAAGTCATCCAAAATATCACAGTACTGACCAGGCACCTGCCAGGCACTGAGCTATTAGTTTGGGGGTTACATGGCTTTGCTTTACTTGACCATGCTGTTTGCACATCTGCAGTAGCCTGGTCAGTCACATAACATGAGTTTTACTTTCTGTAAATGTATCCAAATAAAACTTGATCAGACGGCGTTCAACTATCTTTTAAGTGTGTTTTCTCTTTCCAGGCACCTGAAGCGGTTACCATTTGTGGACAAAAAAAGAATTGGAGTTTTTGGGAAGGTAAGGAATTTGTAGCTGAAGGTCATTGTGTAATGAAAGCTCTCTACCTACCATGGAAGAATGTTAGAGGTACTTAGGGCATGCCTGATTTTTGCACCATTTAGAAAACAATATACAAAACAAACACCAGTTAGGAAGAGAAAGACTAAACATGCAGGGAATTACTCTGTTCTAAGTAAGTGTTGTCCAGGTGCCTGCCTGAAAATTGGTAGGTCGGTGGTTTTGAACTCCGGGCCACGATTTTGACATACTAGCTTGAGCACAATCTTAGTTACAAAAAATTTCAAGTTGCTTCTTTCAGACAAGGATAGAAATAATTCCTGGTCTGTTTGTGGCCCTAATGGCCTGAAGCTGCAAACTATTGATGAGATTTATTTTATCATGCTTTACTTTGTACTTTAGGCCTGCCTACTTAATCATTTTGGTTGGGTGTTGACTCAAAGCACAAAGCTGCGTTTTAGCCTTAAGGTATGATGATTACTGTATTGTGCTATATTAAATAGCTCAGTTAGTTACTCAGAATTATAGTAAGCCAACAAAAAGATTATATTTTGGAGAGCAACAGTGGTTATAGACAAAAGCTTTTTGTCCAGTATACAGGAATAGTTTTGTACATGCAAAATCTATTTCCAAGACATGGAACTAAGCAGCGAACGAATCTAAACACATATCTATGTTCTTATCAGTTCCATCTCCTCTCTTAGGCATATGGAGGGTTCCTGGCCTTGAAGTTTCTGGCTTTATCTGAAGATATGTTTACATGTGGTGTAGCTGTTGCTCCTGTCACTAACTTCCATCTTCACTGTGAGTACAAAAAGGAAACTACAAACAGAAATACTATACAGAACTAACACTACACAGTTTAGGCTATATGTAGACCTCGACGACATCAACGCAGTAAAATGTGTTAGTACTTATAAATAAAAGAGAGGCTGGATGGTGTCAGAGCATGATCAAACATGCATGTAGATGGGAAAAATGATCAGAGGTGGGATTCGCTAACATTTAGCCATGCTCCATACCTCCTACTGAACACTTGGAAAGTTGAGCTTTGCCTGCAATATTTGAAATCTAACCCAATTTAACTTCTTTTCTGAGGAAGCCTTACAAGCATTACTGTTACAGCATGTGTTGTATGCAAAATGTATAAATGCATTATATATGATTTTGACACAGCGGCACTCATTTCTGAAAGATATTTGGGACTGCCATCTCAAGAGACGTCAGCCTACATGGTATGTATACAAGTGAGGTATGAGACAAACTTTAGGGGTTTTCACAAAAAGCAGAACTGGTAGGAGAGTTGTGGCCTCAATTCTCAAGTTTCTCCAGCGAGAAGGGCCAAGTAGTCTTCCATATAATAATAATAATTATTATTATTATTATATATTATTTAGTGAAGAACTATCACTGCTTTAAATATGCATTATTCAGGACCAGCCAAGCTCATTCTGTAGCAGTAGATCACTGGGCTTGTGCCTTCATAGTGTTAAATTAAGTCCTGGAGTTGAAACCACAAAACTCATACAAATTCCTCTATCAACTTTCCTTGTAATTAATAAATTTCTCTATATCTGCACATATATGTGCATATGTTTTTGAGAGCATGGTTAAAGTCTTTCTCTGTATCAAATAAAGTAAGCTGGAGTTTACCATAGATGTTTATTAACCCATTCACAATAAACAACATTATATGCCGTTCACAAAACAATGATCCTTAATGACCAAGAGCACAACATATAATGTGTAATAAGTCTAAGTCTAGTGATAAGTCTAATCAACAAGTGTAAGGTTTAGAGGAAAGCAGCCTGTGGCTGTTTCAGCTGGCAACGGCATGTTTGTGCTTTGTGTGACGGAGGGAGAGGGCAAAGAGAAACATTGCACCATAATCAGAGGTACCAGGGAGCTAGATGGACAGATGGTGCCATACAAAGAGCTGTTTGGTAGTAAAAAAATTACTCCAGACTACATAAAACTTATTTAACACAGACTGCCTAACCTGGTTCTGCCTGTACTTTAGGATATAGGACACACACTGATTCTGGGTAACTTCAGTATGTTAATTATTCAGGGTTTGCCACACCCCCCCCCCATTATATTTAATTCATTGTGTGTTGTAGTAGGGACTAGAGCCCTGCGCAGGACTGTTTTCTTAATCCCGGTTCTGCCCGCTCCCACTGAATTTCTGACCATTACTGCCCGCTCCCGCAACGTGTGTGTGTTCCTCTCCCGCCTGCTCCCGCAACATATGTGTCCCATGCTGCCCGCTCCAGCAACATGTGTCCAATCTTGCCCGCTCCTGCAAACATCATTCACAAACATTCATTCACTCTTTCATATACTCATTCATTTCCTCATTCACAGATACTAATCATTCACAGATACTCTTTCATTCCCTCAATCACGCATACTTGTTCATACAAACTCCACCACCTGAATTGCAGATTTCCTGCTTCCTAATAATTTATATAAAATGCATTGTATGTGAATGTGATGGTGTGTATATGTGAGTTAGTGTATACGTGATTTATATAATATACGCCTGTGGGTGTAATATCATGCACTTTGTAGTGTGTCCCTGAATGGCAAAAATGTAATTTTTTCAGATGGCCTCTGTGCTGAATGATATTCAGAAGCTGGAGGAGAAGCAGTTTCTGTTGGTCCATGGAACTGCAGATGGTGAGGCTCACTCCCATGGAAGCAGCAGGTGCATGTAGGATGTTATAAGAGTGAAGTTATCATTTATAACATGTATGACATGATCTAACAGCATGATATATGATAAAAGGTAATATTGAATTGCACTTTTAATGGAAGACCAATATATATAATACATCCTAATGTATAAGAGCAATTCTTTTTTGAGCAAAATGCTGTTATACTATCCTATAGTTCACCTTCCTAAAACAATGTATTCCCCAAAGAGCCTACTTTTGCATCTTTTTGGATCACAGGTTTTTGTGGATTCAATTATAAGGATTATACTGGCTAGTGTGAAACACAAATGATAATTAGAAGAGAAGGTTGGTTAAGTGTGAAAAGCATTGTAGCCCCCAAACATCTTATTAGCAGCATTTTACTAAGAAAAATCATTTGACTTTTTAACAGAAGCTCATTTTAGTTATAAGAATGCATGGTAATGTCCTAAATAATATGGTTGATTTGCAGAAAGGATTGAGTGGTTACATGCAGATCTGTTAGTGTGTCTGCATTCTTGTGCAGACTGTCTTGTTGCTTCTGTAAGCCTGCAATGGCTTGGCACATGCAAACATACCAAAGACCTGTCCTAGAATGATACTGATCTAATATGAACCAAGGGGCTTTAACTGACTGTGCATGTGCTTGCAATATTGGAAATGTTACTGGGAACAAGTCAAAGGATCCATTACACTAAAGGAAAAGTGCTCTGAATTTGGTGACATAAGTCCTTGAAAAACCTAATTTCCTTAACCAAGTTGTTACTTTACATCACATTTTGTGGCCGTTATCAAACATTTAGAGAGCTTTAAGATTTTTTTACTTAGATATTCATAAGAAGCATTTCTCATGTATTTAATTACTTATCGTGGATGGCCTTACCATATAGACAAGCTATATGCCACGAGATAATTTACTTATCCTCGTAAGGAAGTGCATTCAGGGAAGCCAGAGACAAAGTTCACGTAGGGCACTAGAAAGCCTTAGTCCGCCATGCTTTTTGGGGCCTTCTTATCGCATTGGATCTGTTTTGGCACATTCCTTGTAATATTATTGCATGTCTACCTTGTGCACAGTAACATGTTGTCAGCCATTAAACTAGAAGAGATGAGTAAACCAATGAACAATAAAAAAAGAGGTAAACAATCTGCCTGTTTACATGAAAGTCAATGATATATCTTTTTAAAAAGGAATTTTGATGCCAAGTGCAAACTGTTAAGCAATTAACAGAACTGTCTATTTGTTGCCATGGTGATTGCTTCATATTTTATACTTTGCCCCAGGATGTTTTTAAATGTGGCTTGTATCGGGGGTCAGGGGCTGCATATATGTAAATAAACTTGGTACCACGTGACATAATCCAGTTCACAGCTATGGTTAGTTGTTTGAGGAATAAATACATAAAAAATTCATGTCAGCTTGACAGACACTTTTAAATCTCACAGCAGTCGCACAACTCACACTGATACTGAAGCAACTCATATCGCTTAGGCACCCACACAGGTTCACACACATACACCTACTACACAACTCAACAATCACACAAGAATGCACAATGCTTATAGATGTGCGTTTACAGCAGAACACATTGTTCACAGACAGTTACAGCACTCACACAAATGACAACCCTGAGAATCAATCCCAATTACAGCAGTCAATACTCCCACAACTCCCACCATTCACAGGCAGAATACATAGAAGAGCACAACTCAACACAGACTGGCACTCACACAATTCACAGACACACACAAAAACACTACTCACTGCACCTACACAGTCATTTTTCATCCTCCAGTAGTTAACAGTTGGTCTTGCCCTGATTAGAACTAATTAATAAATGATGTCATATTTGGACGATTTGTTGAATAACCTCTTACTTGGTTCTCTAGTGGTTTACTCATCTCTAGTCCACGTGCTCATCACCCAACTAACCTCAAACTGGGGAATTTAAAGGGAATCTGTTACCTAGGTGTACAATCCTATTTGCCATTAGATAATAAATTATATATTTGTTGCATTCCATGTCAAAATGTTTTATTATAGTAACATTACCTACATATTGGGACATCTGATCTTAAAGCAGCCCTGGTTGTAAATACTATTCGAATCAGTTGAACAGATGATATTTTTGTCCAGAATCCGTGTACCACTTACACGAATGAGTTAAGAAAAAACACAGTACAGAAAATTCACACTATAATACCACATATTTAAATTCACATAGACAACTGTTACAATAGATTCCCTTTAATTCTGCAATATCCACTTGTTCACGTTTTGTGTGTGTGTGACTGTTCCTTTATTTGCCTCCAATATATGTGCAAAAGCCAAAGTACATTTCCAGCACACAGCGGAGCTACTAAGTCGTCTGATTCAGGCTGGGGCTAATGTCACTAGCCGGGTATGTCACGTAACTGCTATTTCTGGATATGTACTCTTTTTGCTATGGTTTTTTGATGATTCAAAATAGTCTGGTTGTAAATATAACACAGTATGACAATGAAAACACTAGCACCAGTTTCATTTTTAAATTAAGCCAACAGTATTGGTATGAGAGTGGCAGCGCCAGGTAGTTACAGGGTTAAGAGTACGTTAGTATACAGTATTTGTTAAGAAGGAAAATGAGGGTATCTGTTTCCATCCAAGATAGGATTTAGTGGAAGCTGATACCTTTTAGGTCAACATAGGAAAAGCTGTACAGTTGAACCACCTTTCAGCAGTCTCAGACTTCATTAGATGAAGCCACACGCTTACCTTTACTCCAGCAGCAATGCAGGTCCACCAGCTGAAAACACGATTGCACACTACAACAGTGTAACAAGGTAGTGTGCGGCTGCATGGATGTCTGTAGGGCCCACTGGCCTTAAAGTGCCGGGCTGCTTTTTATCCCCAATCTAACCCTGGCTTTCATGACAGTGTCATCTTTCCCATCTGCAGATGAGACCTCTGAAGTCCCAAAAGTTTGTATGACTATACCTATTTCTATGTTGATCTAATAGAAGGTATCACCTTTGACTAAAGGCTAGCGATTTCATAAGTATGTATAACTGTTGTGTGAAGGTTTTGTGCAAAAAGGTTTATTTGATACATAGAAACATGTTTTCCATCCCATATCCAGATTGTTTGAAAGAGTAAGCAGAGGTGATGGATACAGAAATATGTGATAACAGAGTGGTTTTTCAAGGAAACTTTTGGTACCTGATACCCTTAACAAACTGTAGCACTGGTGCACAAGTCCTCTTTTTAAAGCCCATATTAACCCAAGCATGAGCTACAGTCTTATTGACAATTAGATATGTGCCAGTCAGAAGGGACGGATCTCTAAACTCATGTCTGCTGTATGCACGGGTATATAAGGTGACTGATTCCAGGTACTTAAAATTAATAAAATGACAAGTCCTTGTTTTTGAAGCAACACGCAAATTTTGTCCTTTAAAAAAAAAAAATTCAAATGGATCAGAAATACTGTAGACAGTGGCGACTCTAGAAACAATATATAGGGGGGGCACACAAGATACCACAGTCAAACTGGGGGGGCATTAATAATTTCCACCATTAAATCATACCACTGAAAAAACATATATATATATATATATATATTGCCAAAAGTAATGTGCTTTGGAATGATACTTTTGTTATTGGACAATACAATACTTGATCATTCAACATGGGAAGCCTGAAGCCACAATTTAGTAAGACTAATCCTTGAAATCCTTTAAACAACACAATACCTCAACTTTTGCACTAAATGATTTAAGGGCCTAATATTAGATCCTGCTGCTGATATATATATATATATATATATATATTAGCCCCTGCTGCCCAAATATATTAATATTAGCCCCAGTTGCCGATATATATATTAATATTAGTCCCTGCTGCCGATATATATATAAATATTAGACCCTGCTGCTGATAGCAGGTATAGATCAACACATTAACACACAAACCCAGCTTTGCATGTATAGATCAATTGAAATTCACTTGTGATCTCAGCACTGAAGGTATTTATCAAATAAACAGAATCAGACATACAAATCCTGTATTTGCAGGTATACAATAATAATATATGAAACGTAGCATCGCAGGTATAGATCAAATAAATACATGGAAACAGCATTGCAGGTATTAATCAACTGAACAAGACATACAAACCCTGTATTTGCAGGTATACATAAATAATGTATGGAAACATAGCATAGCAGATATGGATCTACAGAATAACACAGAAACCCAGCTTTGCAGGTATAGATCAATTGGAATTCACATAAAAACACGGCATTAATGGTATATTTAAAACCCCCTAAATTACAGGGATAGATCACAGGTTGCACACCCAGATAACACACATACGATTTGCCATCTTTGTCCCATATACACCCTGCCTGTGCCATCTTGGTCCCCAAGGCTCAAACATCCTGCTAGTGCCATCTTTGCCCTTCCAATTATACATCTATGATACGCACAAACACATTAACTCATGCTCTCCCTCATTCAGACAATTCATCCACATATTAACTCATGCTCTCCCTCATTCAGACAATTCATCCACATATTAACTCATGCTCTCCCTCATTCAGACAATTCATCCATTTTAAGAAACTACACCCCTTGGAGCTTCAAATGAGGGGCTACATGTATTTCTAGGACAAAAGTTGAGTGCACAAATAATGATGGAATACGTCGCTTTGGCTAGAAAATATGTTTTTTCTATCCATAGCGACATGTTCATTTGTGTCTTGCGCACTCCAGGTTTGTACTAGAAACACATGCAGCCCCTCATTTGATGCGCCAAGGGATGTTGTTTTTGCAAATGTGCACTTTTTGTGCCATAATTTAACTTCCTACGTGAGCAGTAATGCCACGTCAAGGCTTCAACCCTAATTACTGATCATTCACACGCCTTTCATATCTCCATTCACTCGCAGAAGCACATGCCATTCTTTCCATACATTTACTCACAGAAAAACACACCATTCTTTCCCCTTACAATCCCAAAGAAATGATGGGAAAGGGAGATAAGTAAAAAATAAGTTTTGCAGTAAAAATGCAAGGCGCTCCAGCGATGAGATGGTTACTCACGTACCGCACAGGCTACATGGCTGATTTTAATAATATTTGCAGTTCATCAGGATTTCAAAAATTGCCTCCCTCTACCGTTGGCTAAATTTAACCCCATGATCAAAGGGATCATAGGATTAAAAATTAGTATCGGACATTTTTAAAAAGGGAATGTGACTTTTTATAGCTATATGATCGCTGTGGTAACATTGGCTACCACAGTGATCATTTAGCTAGAATACTTAAACTTTTTTTTTTTTTTTTTTAAAGTTAAACTACTTTGTTTAAATAATTTAATTTGGGGGTCTCTAGGCAATTTTGATCTTTTTTATCTGCCTTTAGAGACCCCCAAATATTTTTTTTTACATTTTTATTTTTTTAACTTAATATTTTTTATTATTTACAAGCTATATACCGTTGGAAAGGCGAGGCGATTACCTTTCCAATGGTATATGTTGGGGGTCTGTAGCTGCTTAGATGCCTGAGATACAGGCATCTAAGCAGCATGCCCCCATACCTCTTTAACTGACAATTGTCAGTTGTTAATAAAGTCACCGGGCAGATCGGGTGGCTCCGGTGATGCCCTTCAGTTTGGTAGGTGGTGATGGAGGTCCACAGACCTCCATCAAGGTAAGGTAGTGCTAGTGACGGCATGGTGCCGTCGTTAGCTCCTGACTGGGACTGCTAGCGACGGCACCATGCCGTCGTTAGCAGTCAAGGGGTTACAAATTCGGCGGGGGGGGCAAGGAATAACCTAGGGGGGGCAATTGCCCCCCCTTGCCCCCCTGTAGCAACGCCACTGACTGTAGACGTTATTAATGTTGTAAATTATTATTGTAGCTGGAAACAGCTGATTTTAAATGGAATATATGGAATATATAGGTGTACAGGGGCTCTTAATCACTCCCCTCACTCCTGTGTTCCAATGGCATGTTGTGTTCGCTATTCCAAGTTTAATTTTAAAAGGTTAATTGATCATTAGAAATCTCTTTTGCAATTATGTTAGCACAGCTAGAAATGTCCTTGTTTTTTTTATGAAAACAGCCAAATGACCTATGAGGGTAGCGTATATAGTCAAGTTGCAGATAGGGTCCTAATTAAAGGTAGTACAGGGAACACCGAATTCAAACACTGTGGCCTCTGGTCACCTTGTACTCATTATTTCTGAGCCTCTGAATCTGGTTTATACTGCTTGCTCTTTTGTTTATAACTTATTATACAATAATAATTGGTCAGTTTAAGGGGGTAAAACAGAAAGGTGTGAATATTTTAGGGGACAGGCTGTCATAAAGGAAAGAATCCATTGGTGTCCTCTTGTCTAAATAAGTGAAACTTCATTTAAAATTATTAATTAACCTGTAAAGCTCAGCAGTACGTCGGAACACAATTTCAAAAGTTACTTTTCATGGTTAAAAAAAAAAAATTCATCACTAGTTTACCATGAATCCGTTTAGTTAAAAATAGCTCATGTTGAGATACAGACTTATTTTCTTTTATTATTTTTTTGATTGATTGATAGATTTATCCGGATGAAGATCACTGCTTCCTTTCAAAAGGAAGTAGGTATAATCTGCAACAGTCGATAATATCCTATCTGCAGAATTGTCTGGAAACTGGCGGCAGGAGATTCAGGTCACAATGAACATGAATTTGAAGATCTGGCGATGAGTGTATCCTGCCGGTCACTGCCTAAAACAACTCGTTATAACTTGTTGGGATTTATGTGGCAGGTCATAGGTTGTGTAATCAGACAGGGTTTCCACCCAGAGCGAGAGAACGTGTGTACGCATATCAATGCCATGCATCCCTGGTCCCTGGTTGGTGCTCCCTTTAATAAGAATTATGGCTTCAGACACTAGGGGAACATGAAGCCATCAGAGAGTCTTCCCATAGACAAAAAAAAGCCTCAAAACATTTATTTTTTGTAATTACATGTAACAAATTGCATGCAGGAATCTGCTTGTCCATATCAGCTTGTAAAGTATATTTACTGAATGAACATCAATACCCTTTTCAGAGACGACATTAATATGTGACAGAATGCATTTCTGCAATGGTTTGCGGCACTCTCCACCCTTCACCAACTATGTCATTTGGTTACATTGATTGCTTTGTGCCTTGTTTTGATTGTGCCTGTAATTGGGATCTTCCTGTATAATGACTTAAAAATTCACCACTCTAATTCGATGCATGTACTGAATAATATAAATAAAAGCTCATATTAAAAAAAACTCTCATATACTCTCCTTCCATATAAGTTTTTATTAAGTAATACACAGGAAGTTTGATGTACTGTGTTCTTTTTCAGGAACTAGTTATATATATATATATATATATATATATATATACATACAAACACTCACTGGGCACTTTATTAGGTACCCCTGTTCAATTGCTTGTTAACACAAATAGCTAATCAGCCAATCACATGGCAGCAACTCAATGCGTTTAGGCATTTAGACAACTTGCTGAAGATCAAACCGAGCATCAGAAAAGGGAAGAAAGAGGATTTAAGTGACTTTGAACGTGCCATGGTTGTTGGTGCCAGGCTGGTCTGCGTATTTCAGAAATCTCTGATCTACTGGGTTTTCAACGCACAACCATCCCCATGGTTTACAGAGAATAGTCTGCAAAGGAAAAATATCCAGTAAGTGGCAGTTGTGTAGAGGAAACACAATGCTTGCCTTGTTGATGTCAGAGAAGAATGGGCAGACTGGTTCTAGATGACAGAAATGTAACAGTAACTCAAATAAGCAATCATTACAGCCAAGGTATGCAGAATACCATCTCTGAATGCACAACACGTCGAACCTTGAAGCAGATGGGCTACAGGAGCAGAAGACCACACCGGGTGCCACTCCTGCCAGCTAAGAACAGGAAACTGAGGCTACAATTTGCACAGGCTCACAAAAATTGGACAATGGAAGACTGGAAGAACATTACCTGGTCTGGTGAGTCTCGATTACAGCTGCAACATTCACATAGCAGGGTCAGACTTTGGCATAACCAACATGAAAGCATGGATCCATCCTGCCTTGTATCAACAGTTCAGGCTGGTGGTGGTGTAATGGTGTGGGGGACATTTTCTTGGCACACTTTGGGCCCCTTAGTACCAATTGAGCATCGTTCAAACGTGACAGACTGAGTATTGTTGCTATGTCCATCCCGTTATGACCACAGTGTACCCATCTTCTGATGGCTACTTCCAGCAGGATAATGCACCATGTCACAAAGCTCACATCATCTCAAACTGGTTTCTTAAAAATGTCACTGTATTCATCGTACTCCAATGGCCTCCACAGTGACCAGATCTCAATCCAATAGAGCACCTTTGTGATGTGCTGGAGAGGGAGATTCACATCATGGATATGCAGCTGACAAATCTGACTTTTCTATGAATCAGTTAAATATACTGATATGAATCAGTTTAATATATTCATGACCTATCATGTACATGCTAAAGGTGATATATAGATGTCTGCCTTATAAGTTACGTGGGTTTCACCAATGCTAAATTTCTATTGTATTTTCAATAGTCCTTCTCCCTGATCATTGTGCAATCCGCAGACAGAGAGATCAGAGGGAGATCAAGTTTCTCCCTCTTCAAACACATGAAATAAATAAATGTATCTAAAAAAAAGCCTGGGCAAAATGAAGTAAAGAAAATTAGCTTGGCAAGAGGAATAAAGAACACAAGGTTAAAAGAAATAGATGGAAAGCATCTTGTAAAAGGATTGAATGAAGGAAAAACAAATCTGAATAAAATAATGAGGGGGAAATCACTATTTGAGCAATATATATGATTACTCTTTACTTCTGCAAAACAAAGAAGTGCATATGTTCAGTCCATACACCTACAATGAACAGTGTATGTTGTGGTCAGTCATTCAATATATAAAGAGCAGTGTATGTGATAAGTGTATTTCTGGTCTTATTGTTTCTATACTCATAGGCCATAAAGGTGACAGGGCCTCACTCTCTGTTCCTGCAGTACCTTGTACACTACCTTCCACCCTTTAATACTACTGTGATTAGCTATTTCCACTATTCTTCATCAGAATTAAGGCTAACCACAAGAGGGCATCAAACACTACATAATTTACCTACAAAGAGTAAATAAAAAACAGCCTAACTAAACATAAAGCATATTAAATTAAGTACTTCAATGCACATTTTAACTTCTTTAAACTGTACAGCTACACTTGATTCAGTTCCAGAAGATCCCCTTTTTTAACAGCCCCTAACCCTGGACTTCTGCACCCCAAAGACATTGCCACAACATTTCCCATGGAGGATTCCATCAACTGTGGAAAAAAAGGCACATGGAACAACAATAGCTTTTACTGCCCCTCTTCCCCATCTCTGCCAGGTCTCTGTATGGGGCAGTTAGTTCCAAATATCGCTTCTCAGCCTTTTGGCTAAGATCAGTCGACCACCTGTGAGAGAGGGAAAGCTTGGTCCTCTGGCCTCTGGCATGGGATAGCATGAAGCCCCGAGGTTGCAATTTGTCCCCGGTCTTTGGTCCAAGATGGGGCGCTGTGCACAATGGTGAATATGTGAGGTTAAGCGCTGGCTTCCTTGGGGAGCACTTTTGTATATAGTTTTTTTCACAGAGCATGTTTTTTTTTCACTTGTATTTTGAATTTGATATTATATAGTTACATAGTTACATAGTTACATAGGCTGAAAAAAGACATGCGTCCATCAAGTTCAGCCTTTCCTATATCTGTTAATTTATTGCTGTTTGATCCAAAAAATGTAAAAATGGATTGACACAGTACACTGTTTTTGTATCGACACTAAAAAGCCAAGGTGGTGGAGCCGGGTCCTTTAAAAGGCCCGTTTTTTCTGGTGAGGAGGGGAGTTAGGTAGAAGATCTGGCCAGGAAGGAAAGGAAGGGGCCGCATATCCCTTGTGGAGTGCAACCCCTGGAAAAACGAAGAAGGGGACCTGGTGTCCACCGCGGCCTTAAAGGCACGTTGGCACTGTGAAGGGGCAGCCCTTCAAAAAAGAGAGCTAGAAATCAGATGCGAGATAGGATAGAAGGAGGTCATTAGATAAGGTGACCGGTGAGGAGTGTATGTGTGTACGAGCGTGTGTGAGGGCAGTGTATGTGTATATATATATATGTGTGTACAGGCAGGCATTCGTAAGGGCAGCGTATGTGTATTTGAATTAGAAGATGTTTGCAAGGGCAGTGTATGTGTGTGTTTGGGCAGGCGTTTGTGAGGGCAGTGTGTGTATGAGCGTGTGTGTTAGGGCAATGTATTTGGGCAGGCATTTGCATGTATAAGGGCAGTGTTTGTGTATGGGTAGGCATGTGTGTATATGTGTACATCAGCATTAATTGCATTGCCCAGGGCATTTAATGCTGTTAAGACACCCTGTCTACACTCATACTTACTCTAGGAACTCTGGTAAATATGTGGTAATGCTTCAGGTAGTGGCCCAAATGTTTAAATCATAGCAACAAAATGGGCAACCTGGCCACCCCATGCTTTTACTCATGAAATATACCAGCATAATGTCCGCACAATCCCCTATGAGACACAAGCGTGTGTAAAAAAAAAAAAAAAAAAGTCTTAATTCCTCCCTTCAATAACCCAGATCTGATCACTCAGCTATGGGACACTGCGAGAAACTCGTAACAGCAGACATTCTCCGCTACTCAAAAAAGGGACATTAGGGTAAGAAAGCACAGACACCTCGGGTTGCTATATTGTACATTAAATGTGCTCAACTGGATACACGACAATCCGCGGTCTAAAATACGTTTACACGTCCCCGCGCCGTCGCATTAGTACGTTACTAAGACTGAGGTTGAAACGTTATTTGTTCCGCCAATCACAATATGTCTGCCGCATTGTGACGTCATCGACACGCGCATTGAATGGCAACTAGGCGACTACTAACAGCGACGAGCCCAGCTAGATTCTTGAAAAGATAGTGGAAACTCTGCTGGGAGGTAAAGTTGTGAGATGTATGGGGTGTATGACGAAATAAGGAGTTATGGAAAGGGCATCGTTTTTTAAAACAAATAAATGGTCGCTTGACTGCACATGGCGACGAAAGATGCAGGCTGATCTAAATACTAGAGCATGCCACTGACCATGAGTTTGTCTCTTTCACTTTAGGTACTTTGCATGTTGGCCACCTAAATTTTGGACATGAGCACACAGGTAAGTGCCTGTAGATGACAGCTGCACTACATTGTGTGTTGGCCCTTTTGTGACCAGTGTCTTTTCCTTGTCTCTGCAGTATAGCATCCTATTCAAGCAAGAGCAAGGTAAGCCAAAGACTGCTTGAAATTCTAAATTTAAATACCTTGAGAATTGGATCCTGCTTAAACACCGTATGATGATGCAGTGCTGTTATCTTAATGTGTCATTTTTTTTTATCAAGCTGGCCAGATTTAGCAGTACAGGGGCTTCATTGTTGCATTTTATATGAAGACTGCACACTTAGGATATGTGTAAATAATTGCAGGTTTCTGGTAGCTTAACATATGCTCTTTTGTTTTTAAAGTTGTACACTGCCTGAGTGGACTCACCAAAATTACTGTCTAAAACATAAAATGCTATCGAGAGACTAAAATACTTTTTTTTAATTTTTATTTATAATACTTGCCTCAGAACCACACTGGAAGAGGAAGATTTATTATTTTGGTGTCTGTATGACGGTGGGGCATGTCGCATATTTTGTCAAAATCCATTGTGGGTTCTTGGTTTTACTTGTGCCCTGGAATTGTCTAATACAAATACTACTTCAATGTTCCAGCCGGTTTGAACAACTCAAGACATTACCACATGTGTGAAAGAGATCAGGGACTTAATTACTTTTATTGGCAATCCCAGTTAAATGCTTTAAATATGGTTTATTATATCATGATATATATCTATATTTATTATATGATATATAACCAGGCCAATCATGTTGTGATTAGGGAACTCATGTTACAAATAAAGTAGATGCTGTCTAGTCGCACTACTGAAAAGATACCAGAGCTATTGCCATTTAACTTTATTGCTTTTTACCCACTATATTTATATAATATTTTTGCCAAAATGTTTGTCAGGCCTAGTACATGCAATCACGTCAGAACGTCTTGCTGTAGGAGTGAAAAGATTCACAGAGGTGGTAAACAACCAAATTATTATTTGTAATGGTAGACTAGTACATATTGTGGCAGTGATACTTGACGTCTATGAACCTAGTTTTCTTTCTTCTACCATTATGTACCATAAAGCCCACAATTTTTCTTGATTTTCTTCCCCCCACCTTCTAGCCCATGAAGATGCCATATGGTCAGTAGGCTGGGGCAAAAACTTGAATGGTGGCTCTGAGGTTGTAATCAGTGGTTCTTTGGATGATCTGGTGAAAGTCTGGAAATGGTGAGTTTAGACGAATCTGTTTGGATAGCACAATCTATTTTGCGGTATTTTCAAGGCTAGAAAATGTTGATATTCACTCAGGTGGGGATTTCTCTCTCTTTGAGAATGTTGTAGAGGGCACTATTAATGCAAGTGTCAGATCAGTGCCCACCAGGAAGGCTATAAAGACTGTAGCTTCTTATCTCCTTACTTTCTGAGTGGGCCTTCAAGGTCTTTAGCAGGATGTTGACTTCTGAAATCCATAGTTAACAAAAAACTGTTCCTTTTTTTGCTAGAACGGTTTTATTATATATATAAAATTGTTTTCCACTTTATTGCCACTCAGAGCTGATTGGTTACTGCAGCAGCCCTAAATTCCTTTGTGTGTTATAATTGCATACATTTGTATAGGACTGATGAAAATCTAGAGCTACAGTACTCACTGGAAGGACACCAGCTGGGAGTCGTATCTGTGGATGTTAGTCCCTCTGGAAATATTCTGGCTTCCAGCTCTCTGGATGCTCACATCCGCCTCTGGGATCTTGATAGCGGCAAGCAGATTCGCTCAATTGATGCTGGTCCAGGTAAGCTGTTCCTGCAACAAACAAAATTTTACTTTAATTTTCTTCAAATTACATTCTATGTATGCCATGTGGGTTCAGTGAAAATTTCTAGCATCAATTTGAGTGGAAAATAAAACATTTGTATTGTTTTAGGGCAGTGAGTCTTCTCTTGTATTAGAATAATTCTGTTGTTATGTACATTGAATCCTTATGTTTTCACAGTGGACGCATGGTCTGTAGCTTTTTCACCTGACTCACAGCACTTGGCTACTGGAAGCCATGTGGGAAAAGTAAACATTTTTGGCGTGGAGACAGGAAAGAAGGAATTTTCTCTGGATACCAGAGGCAAATTTATTCTCAGCATTGCTTACGTAAGTTTTAGACGAGGGTAACCAAAATGTTTTTTTCTGCCTGTAACAATATTTTTTTCTGTAGTATGATTTATTTGTCCATCTTGAAACCAGAGTCCAGATGGCAAATATTTGGCAAGTGGTGCAATTGACGGCATTATCAATATCTTTGACGTTGCAACCGGGAAACTCCTCCACACGTTGGAAGGTAAGACCCCTGTACTTGCCTTTGGAAGCACAACCGTTGCTGGACAGTGGAGAAATGTGCCTCTGATGGGACAACGCTTTCCTGTTTCCCTACATGGCTGTTCTAACAACAAAACTGTTGAAATCAGGGTTCACCAGCAGTGGCTGATGTCATTGGAGTACGACACAAAAGAGATCTGATCTGCTAGCAGATTGGTAGGCTTGCTGTGCAGGCATTATATTACATATCTTATCTATATTTCAGATGCATACGTTTTTAGTTTGCTGTGTGTACCTTTGCAAAGTACTTTCACAGCAGGACAGGACACAGAAAGTTCAAAATAAAGTCAGTTTTATTTCACTCTGCAGCCAAAGAAACCGTCTCTTAACAGCAGACACTCACAGCTTGTCAATTGTCATTAAATAAAATAAAAACAATTCTTCATACATATGAAGGTGATTTGTACTCCTAAGTGTTCTATTGAGAATCCATTATGCGGCATCCAGTCTCAACCTGGAGACTTCTCACACTGGCCTCCCTCGGGTTCAAAACTGCAGCATGTTAAAAGTGATTAGCCCCCATGATCCACCTGTGCGATGCGTACAGAATTTTAAAGGCCTGACTTCCAGCATTTTTTTTTAGCCTTGATGGGGGGGGGGGTTATACACGCCATCACATTGCGATATAAAATGTATGCTCTTGTAGTGACAGTTTCTGTGTTTACGTGCATTTTAGGAGCACTCCTTTATCCTGTGCTGTGTGATAACTTCTTTTTTTTCCCCACCCCTTCAAATTCACTCTAGGACATGCAATGCCTATTAGGTCGCTTACCTTCTCCCCTGACTCCCAACTTTTAGTCACTGCCTCTGATGATGGATATATCAAGATCTATGATGTGTAAGTTTTTGAAAGTGGGGGTTCGCTAGTCTTTTTTTTTTTCTTCTTTAATTTGCAAAAATGTTTATCTCTAAACTTGCCTATTGGTTTAATTATCTTTTATTTTATTTTATTAGACAACATGCAAGCTTGGCTGCCACTCTTAGCGGACATGGCTCCTGGGTTCTGAGTGTTGCTTTTTCCCCTGATAATGCACATTTTGTTTCCAGGTAGGAGTTAATTTTGAATAATTAATATTAATAACTTGTGTTCCTTAAAACATGCGCTTGCATACAAATTGAGCATTTTAACTCACTAACCTTGCTACCAGCTGAAAGGACTGAGCTACATACATATAGTTTTATATACTTAAATAGGAGGAGAGAGCGAGAGCAGACCTTTTCAAGAAATCTCCAGATGTTAAATATGCATTACACAGGGACAGCTCAGCCCTTCTTGAGAGAAGCACCCTGATGTTCTAGAATCTATGTTGATGTGTATAATGTGTTTGCAGTATCTGATGTTTTATCTAATTCTTTATCTTCAGTTCATCTGACAAAAGTGTAAAAGTTTGGGATGTAGCCACCAGAACTTGTGTTCACACGTTTTTGGACCATCAAGACCAGGTGAGCTACATTGTTAATGCCAATGTTTTTGTATCAGACTTGGAGTAGAATATACCTTTTCTTTTCAGTCTAGCAAAGAGTAAAATAGTGTAAATTTAGGGCAGTATATCCTTTGAATACGTGTAGCTCTGTACCTAGAAGTTTACGAACTGTAGGGGAGATTTCCAAAGATATTTGGGGACACCTAGGCATTCAAGATTAAAAGGGTACTTTCAAGTAGCAAAGCCCTTGTCATTTGTTAGGACAAGAGCAACCTGGAAAGCTTTATATCTGTAAGCTGTTTCAGTAATACTGTCTCCATGTCCTTTGATTTGTTAAACCCTGTATTAGGATTAAGTCACAGCAAAAAGGTAGCAGCTTGATACATTCATGTTTTCATTTTTTTCAGGTTTGGGGTGTACAGTACAACAAAAATGGATCTAAAATTGTGTCTGTCGGAGATGATCAGGAAATCCATATTTATGACTGTCCCATCTAATTTTCATTACAATGCGGAAGAAGATGCAGATTGAAACACTGGAATGTGCATACTTGTCTGTACAGACCATAATACAATATGGCACATTTGTGGGACTTACTCTACGTTGGTGCGTTTTTATATCAAGAATCTCTAGATGATGCACTCCTGGTTCCAATAATGGTTGCCTGAAATGCTGGACTTGTGCATTCCTCCCCCATTTAAATGTACATTTCATCTATTAATATTGCCACAAACGTTCCTACAATTGATTTTGTACTTGCTTTCTTTTCCCCTTAAAGAAATATTAAATATTTTAGTTTTCTCACACTGTTTTTGTATAACTTTATTTTTTAAAACATACACCATAGCATATTTAAGTCTCAAGGGTACTGTCCTGACCTCTGCCACTCAAAGGGTTAAATGCCAGAGAGAAGACCCTTAAGCACCACAAATGTGTTCACCAGGTGCTTCTTCATAAGATCACGGAGAGCTCTGCTGCTTGGTACAGATCTCTATCATCTGCTGCCTCATACATCTTCACAAAGCAGAGCACATGGGCTGTGACATCTAGGAACACTCATTTTGGGTGGGACACAGAATATGTAATTGCTTATTCTCATAACTGATTGCACACATCCCCGGCATAGGCAAAACACTTGCCATGTCAATTTAACCTTACATGTCCATGATATCTTGGTGACACTTTCTCATCTCTTGTATGGGTGATTTATTTTACTGTATGAGGTGACTACCAAGGCTATCATGTGCCTTTGGGTAGACTGCTAGGTACAATTATGCCCAATGTTTTTGGTTCTAACAAGCACTATTTATGCCATCATGTTTTGTTTGGACAAGGATCCCAAAGCAAGTCTTTCCAGTTCCAGCTTCCTCCCCGAAAGTCCCATTTTCTTGGAAGTCACTTTTCTGAATAATCAGCTCTGCATATTAATTTAAAAAGTAAGGTTCTCTGAACTGAAATCATAAATAAAAGCCTGTTTTTATTGGGATACACAGTTTCAATCCCTGTTCAAGGGAATCACATGAAATATTAATCTCCCTGCAGCAAACTGCTTGAGTCTGTGTCCTTTGCATCATAGACACCTGCTGCTGGATTTCAAACTCCTGAAATGGACATTTGGTTTGTTCTCCATGTTCTAGTTTGGTGGGGCCCGCCGTGCTGTCCCTATGCCCCACGTCCAGAGACCCAGCGCCCCTGCTCAGATAAACACAAATCTTTTCCGTGGGGCATGGAGAGCTATACTATAACTGATGAATGCAGAGCTATATTATGGTTGCAATATGTTAATTTAACTTTGATATCAGGTACCAATGAGTAAATAAGTGAGTGAATGTGTTTGGGGGCTGAGGCGGCACTGGCAGGCTCTTTAGGTGCAGAAATGACAGGGTGACTGTTTAGGGACAGATGTGGCACAGGCAGGTTATTTGGGGGCACAAGGAAGTTGCCATGGGCAAAGATGATGCAAACATGCAAACAACAGATGGCAAAGACAAGCTGTATGGGGGAAATGGTGGCAGTGTCGGACATGTTGATTGTGAAGCCGGCACGCACCTGGGATTTCTAGTTAACCTCCTAGTGTGGCATGTGGGCACCTGAACTTGGCCACGCAATTAAATATATGGGGCTGTTTTTTTTGTTTTTTTTTCACTGGTTCATACAGCATGTGTCCTTATAAGCTTAGGTTGTATTTTTGGTGCTTGTATCCACAGCTTTTGCAGGACATTTTTTTTTAATCAATAACTGGTACTTTACACATAACAATAAGAAGGAAACAATGTTTGTGCTCAGAAAAAGTAAAATGTAATGCCTGCATTCGACATCATTCCTCTGCAAACAATTATGTAGGGATACCGTTGCCTAGCGCTGAGCGATACGCACGGGTTTTTCTTAAGCCCCGCCCCGCCTGGAGCCACACCCCCACCTGCCGCACACGTGGAATCCCCGCCACGCAATTCCAGAAGGGCCTTGTGAGTCCTATTTTAGCTGCCCATCATGTGCCTGTTAGCAATGTATTACAATATAGCTTATTGTGAAAGTGTGTTAGGGACAGGAGAGACGAGAAAACACATGTCAGTTACAGATAGTGTAATAAACGGTAGGGAATGTATTCAATTCAGCACTTGGTGGAGTAGCTTTAGAAAGTATCAGGCATTACGGCTCTTTATGGGGTAGCCCTAGAATTAGGGTCCTTGGGGTTTAGTTTAATCGGAGCTGCCGGTGTGAACAGCAATCCGGTAACGCAGGGATAAATAACGGGTTTTGGGGTGGGATGAAATGAGCAGTGGGTGATGCCGGTAACACGGAAATGTGAGGCAATAATCCAGTGGGGGTACCAAGTATGCCCTGTGGCGTTAAGCCTTTCCTTAACAATTTTGTTGCCACACGTCTACCTTTTCAGTAAATTTCCTGGGGCTGTAGAGCATGTATAACAACACAAATCTCCAGCTGGCAGGACAGGTAGTTTTAGTGACTCACTAAATTCACACCTAACACTTGTGGCTTTCAACTTGTGATTTGTTTGATTAATACAAATTGGCCGAAAATATTTTTTTGTAGAGCTTTCTACATACGTTGTTTAAATATCTGCTTAGCCTTCTCTAAGCACTTTTAGGAACCCCTAGCTATAAATGTCGCTATAATAGCTCTATTAAAAATGTTTTTATTAATATAAATAACCTGTTTGATAGAAGCAAGGTATTTTTATTTAGAATTAATGTGTTTATATATATATATATATATATCAATAATTGATGAGCCTTGTTTTACAATTCAATAAAAAGGAGGTGCAATAAAAACTGTAGTTATACAGAGATTTATAAGATTTGTTTATAAGATTTGTAAGTGTGCATTACAATGGGCAGTTATAGTCTGAATTCTAGGATTGTGTAAATACTTCATCTAGATACCTTGGCTTTTCCTTACTGCTTTCAGATATTTTATCCTCATTATTGGACCCCCTCTACACACACGCAAGAAGGCTAGAAACCCAGATGAATTAAAAAATATTTATACATGTGACCCTTAAAAGATGGAGCTAGGTCATGCTTTACTTGAGAGTCTCGGTTAGTGGGATACCATCAAGTAAAAGTAGATTTGAAATGACACCAAGGTCTCGTTTTCCAACTCCAATAATTTAGGAATGCTTGCACATGCAAAATGGGTTCAGTTATGGGTTTATAGGACATGTCGGTCTTCAGATTGTAGATTACGTAATTAGTGCAGGATTGGAGAAATTTTGCAAACTATAGCATATGTTTTTTGTAAAGTCGCTCATTGCACCATCCTAAAAATATCCAAAGATAAACCTCATTTAATGTTGGTGCCCCTTTAAAAGATGCATTTTTTTCCCAGAACTGCTGATTTTATTGACTGAGGTCATTTTTGTGATGTATTCAGAATTCTCACTGTTCACTGTAGCTGAGGAGCTAATTTTGTGCTAAGCGTGGTTAAACTGCACTGACCGCATACCCCCTGATGCCTCAGTCCACCTTCCTCAAGTTATTCCCTTCAAAATGTTATCACACATCAATAAACTGATCTCTGTCCAGCATTTCCATATCCTGCATAGTATTATTTAGTGGATTTAAGTCATTTAAATGGGCATTGACCTGCTAACATCTAATAACTTTATTTTACAAACTATTTTCCATATATACAGTGCTGTGAAAAAGTATTTTCCCTTCGTGATTTGTTCTATTTTTGCTTATATGTCATCCAACCAAATTTAATATACGTTATTAAATGAACATTTCATTGATTGAAATTAAAGAGTTAATTTTACCCATGTAAAAGAAATGCATAGTGTGTTTACTCAGGTTATCTTTTGTCTAATATTAAAATTAGCTTGATAATATGAAACATTGAAATGTGACAATTATGCCCAAATCAGAAAGGGGCAAATACTTTTTCACATCACTGTATGTTTAAAGTCTTTTAATTTTAGTAGATTTTAGGGAACATATTTCAGTATGACAGAAGCTAAACAGGTAAGACTGTAACAGGATCTATACATGCAAAGCTATAGCTGGGGGGGGAGAACATGCTTAACTTGCTTTGCCCCTGACTGTAATACCAGCATGGCGAGTTCCAAGATTACAAATGCAAACCACAAATGTAAGCTATAAACGTTTGGTTGGCAGATTGTATCGAACTGTATCAAGCGCTATGTTGAATGTCAAGAAGACAGCGAGATTATTGCCATACTGCCTTAGAATGAACTAACATGTTGTGCTCTATTACTGCAGGAGGTGAAGTCATCATAAAGATGATGTCTCAGGGCTCCAGCTGGCTTCTCCTCCCAATTATTTTAGTGAGTCTTCACAGCTGTGCGTTTGCCAGGAGAGGGCAGGATTTGCATTGTGGCGGTAAGAACCAAAACCAGAAATCTTTGCATTAATTTGCATGTTGATTGACCAAGGGGTAGACAACGTCTTGCCATTGGTTTCTTGTAATATGACGGTCTAAGTATTTTTTAGGAATACGTAATCTATTGTGTTTAATGATGCTTCACTTGTACTTTTTTTTTCTATAATTATTGTTCTTGTGCCTTTATAAATAGGGGGTGGAGATACAACTAAGGAACTCAAAAGTACATGTACTAGAACTATCTCAAAATAGTTTTTTAAGTAGATAAAATAAGGAGACTAAATAATACAATTTATACCTTTTACCGTCTTTTTATTGTTTGTTTTTGTAACTTTGTGCAATTTGAAATAATGGCACATCTGTCCTGTTAGCTTGCAGGGCACTTGTCGATGAGTTGGAATGGGAGATTTCTCAGGTGGATCCTAAGAAAACCATCCAGAAAGGATCTTTCCGGATAAACCCGGATGGCACACAGTCAGTAACGGAGGTAATACAATATCAGCCTTGTATTCAACGACCTACATTTAGTTTGGTTTTCTGAGAACTTTTAGTGAGACTGCATAGTGTGGCAAATGCCTAAAAAAACAGGTTCAAACACTAATGATTGACACAAGTCCCCAGAGAATCTTGGCCACCATCATTTAAGAGTCAACAAAACCTTGAGAAAAAAATAACACAAACAATAACCCAGGAAAAATAGCCTTGTAGGGGCAGGTAGGTTATGGCAGGTTCATACTTGCTGTCTCACAAGAGGTTTTTGCATTCATTGTAAATTGCAGCCTTGTCCTACTAGGAATAATTGCAGTTCTGTACAACTGTTAAAGCATACCACTCAAAATGTCCAAAGAGACGCTTTTGCTTTAGGGGTTGACGTGTCACTAGGGGTCGGGGCCTTATCAGGACTTATTTATGACCATTTATAACATAGAAACATAAAATTTGACAGAAGATGACAGCTCATCTAGTCTGCCCATTTTTTCTGATGTTGCGACCATAATCAGTCCTTGGTCTAATCTTAGATTGTGGAAAGCTTTATGCCTGTCCCATGCATGTTTAAATTCTTACACTGTATTAGCTTCTACCACTTCTAATGTGAGGCTGTTCCATTTATCTACCAGCCTCTCAGTAAAGTAAAACTTCCTTACAATATTCTCAGAAAAATCTAATATATTTTATATGCAGTTCCGTACATAAAACTAATTCTTTAGGTTTCAATACATATTTTAGTGTGTCATGGGGCTGTAGAACACTGTGATACCCTAATGTCAACCAGATATTCCCAGCTAGAAAAAATGGGTTTTGGTCCAACAAGAAGCATTGTATAAAGAGGACATCTGACATAATGACCGCTGATGTAATTGTTTTTTATGTAGGCTGTGTAGAACAGTCTGTAACACATATGATCAGACTTAAGCTGGAGAGGGGTTGATTCGATCAATTTAATTTACATCACTTCAAAAACAATACATTTCTTAAAATTCACACTTTTATTTGCAAATTCATTTTTGTACCAGATATGTTATATAAATAGTTTTTTTGCCTGCTCATTTATTTCTAGACTTTTTCTTGTCCAGTAGGATAAAAAATGTTTTTACCTAACATGAATTCTTGTAACGGCACACTTTTGCAACAGAGAAACTATGACACTAAAGGTAGATTCACCAAACACACAGAAAAGCGTCCGGAATCCCATATTATTAGACTGATCATCTATGAACTACCAGGGCTCATTTACAAAGCTTTTCTTAAACATTTCAACAATATGGTGTCCATAACTAGGTTACGTTATAGCTTAACTTCCCACTCTCTCTTTAAACTTTGAACCTTATGCTAAAGGAATTCCTCTGTATAGTAACGCAACTCGCATTCCTTTCGTGGTGATTATGTAACATTAACTGGGTAATATACTACAAGTATACAAGTACAGTATAAGGTTCAACCTGGAAGTTTAACTAAAATCTCGAGATAAATTTAGTATTTAGTTGAAGATGACGACTTTTTTTCTGACAACACAGTAAAGAAAATCAAGTTGTAACCATCTGAAAGGTGTTGGCATAATAATAGGTATCAGCTTCAACTAAAGATGCTATTTTAGCTAATGCAGCTCTATCCATTGTTTTCTTATGAAAATGAATAGACAGATTGTAATGTTTAATCGGCTGAAGCTACTGCCTCCATATTCTGCGAATAAAGTTAGATGTGTTTGTTTTCATTGCAGGATATTTAAAACGGATCAATCCAAAATCCTACGTTTTACACTTTCATACACTAAATCCATTTAACAGTGTATACATTTAATATAAGCAATACATACATTGTGTGTATACCCAGCATCCCAACTTACTGTTAAGAAAATGAAAAAGGGTTTTCTCGAGGATGAATATTGAGGGCATTTAGTTGCCACTGTTGGCTAATGGCTTTGAAGAATTTTGAGGAGTCAAATATTAACAAGTTTATTGCTCTCATTTGTTAAGAGTTTACCTTTTTTAGGTAACATTCACGTCAGCTGCTTCCATTTGTGTGTTTTTTAAAACTGCATAATAAAAAGAAAAATGGCACAGTGGGAAAAATTTTCGGGTAGGAAAAGCTGGTAGTGAATGTGGCAGAGAAATTCATTGTCCTTCAACTAGAATATTCATTACAGTAAAAGAGCAAAAAATGCACATATGAGACTAAACTAGTGGTGAGTTCAAATGTTCGACGCACCTGCAGTCCTCTAGTTTAGTGAACACGCCTGCCAGGGATGGATGTATAATGTCAGAGTCTTATTCATTTTAGGTACCATATGCCCGGACAGAAGCTCATCTGATGGAAGTGCTTGAACGTGTGTGTGAAAAGATGGTAGAGTACGGTGAGAGAACAGACCCAGACACACAACGCAAAATGTATGTGCGTGTATTGTCGCGTGATGGAAAGACAATGGATGCTTCCGCAACCAACACTGATAGAGATGTGATATCAAACCTAAAATTTACGGTAAGCTTGATTGCTGTTGTACATAATGTACAAATGTATACATAATGAGCGGGTTCATAGTTTTGAGACTAGAGGCAGATCTCCAAACTAGTAACACCGCAAAAAATGTAGGTTATTTAAATAGGAAAAAACAGAAATCTTAAAAGTTTACTTGCCTTACACCCCCCAACAACAATGGTTTATCATTGGCCTTCTTTTTGGTCATGTATGAAGGTCGGATGCCTAGCAGTCAAAATGATACCAAGTTAAGTGTTTGTTTATGGCAATCTTATTTTTGTTTTGCTTCTTTTGGAGGTAGGAATAGCCTCATATTGCATAGAAGAATAAAATGTTTTTGCCGGAAACAGGGGTTTAATGTACCCTAAATGTGAATGAGAGTTGATCGAGAAATTATTCAACCACCTTTAATGAACAATGGTCTGTTTGCTGTGGAAAACTATTGCGTTGCCGTGTGACTACCACACGTGATGTAATACGGTGGGCAATTCTGCATACTCTGGAATGTACACTTTTATTCATGTGCCATGACAGTATTGCCCCCATTTGCGGTCTTTGTGCATAAGGTTCTGTTTTAATGCTCGCTTTTGCTTTCTTTGGAAAAATGCAATAAACATAGTGATTGAAGTGGAGCTGAGGAATACACATGTAGCAGAGGCTTATATCATGTAAGCCAAATTGCTACCTAATATAAAATTATACAAGTTTTCTTTGTGTTGCGAGTGAACATTATATGCATATTCAAGTACTGATCTGATGCTACAGTAATGTGGAAACCTTACTTCATTAGACCATCACATGTTTAAGTATTTGTCAATTAAAACAAGACACAAGACCACGTTTTCTCTCCTGACATTATTTTACAATTCTTCAACTTACATTTTTAAAGTTAGGAGCCAAAGCCATTTAAACAAAACAGGTTTTATATACTTGTTGACATAATAAATACCTTGACCGACTTCTGCTGGAAGAGTCCAAAAGCTTGCTGTCCATTCTGCACAGAAAACTAGACATTCCTGTCCTTAATGCTTTGAGATTGATCTCTCTGCAAATGATTGGCAGGTGCCGCCCAAGGTCAGTTTTACGGTGACCGACTCATATCCACAGCTCTGGTTAATGCAAGAAATCGCCCGGAGACTGCTAACACTTTCAAGTATCGTCTTCTCTCTTCTTGTATCACAGTGTGAAGTTGTATCATAATCTGTACAGTGCTCAGTGTAAATCAAAAAATGAGTGTGGCTTGGAGGGGGATGTATGAAAACATGTTAAATAACCAAATAATAGCATTTGGCTGGAAATGCTATCAAGGGAAACAGACAAAGCCATAAAGGAGAGACGAGAAATGGAATTGTTTAACTCTCCTCCTTTTTCTTTTATTTCCAAGTGTGAACGTATCGTGGAAGAGTATGAGGATGAACTTATTGAATTCTTTTCGCATGAAACTGAAAATGTGAAAGACAAACTGTGCAGTAAGCGTACAGGTAATATTTTGGCAGCGGAAAGCTATAGGGGTATGGGATTCATGTTTGCACTAAAGGAAAATACAACATATTTAGGTTGTTGAGGGCAGTTGTATCTAAATTGGTTATGATAAACCAATTTGGTTTAAAAAGATAAGGCTTTTTCCCTGGCAGGTAGTTACAGCTGATATCACAACTCAAGTTCGGGGAGCACCTCTTGGTTCATTGAGCTAGCATACCATTGCTCATCTTACATTAAACATATGAGTATTGTATACCTTAAAATACTTTTTTTTTTATCAATTTAACATTTTCTGCACTACTATAACGCCAAGAATTACACTTTCATTATGCAATAGCGTATTACAGACTAACATCACGGACAAACTGAAACAATAGGTATGGGGGCCAAAGTGTAGAAGTGTAGATGGATTTAGGGACTGGTAACACAAAGTACAAATAGGGAAATTGATAAAGGCTTGTGGTGCCTTGCTTATAAGTATTGTGTATGGTGCAAAGTATATGTATAAATGGAGGGTTGGGTTAGTTAATCAAAAATAAATGACAAAAAGTAGGATGTTAATACTCCTCTTTACACACACAGACACACACTAAAACACGTATTAGGTTTGTATTAATGTTGTTACGATGTGTGTTGAGATTTGCTATTTAAAATGTTGGGAAAAACCATTTAAATTTGTTTGGCATGTCAGGCATATAGTTCAGCAAAACAATCTAGTTTAAGCTGGTTTTATTTGTGTGTGTATATATATATATATATATATATATATATATATATATATATCATGTATTGGTGAACAAAACAAAGAGTCCCACACATTTCCATGCTCTGCCAAGGATGTAAATCTGGCTTTATATCGCATAGGCTTTAAAAACTGAAGGAAATCAGATACATCAATATTACCGATTATACAGTTGTGATGGCCCGCATTGGTGCTAGGCAATTAATTTAAATTGCATGATTAATAGATTAGTAGTATGCTTTACTAATAACCAGCTGTTCTCTTTTCTCTGCATACAGATCTCTGTGACCATTCTGTGCATATTACGCATGATGAACTTTGACCTGCTGTGTTAAAGTACGTGTGGACCATGATGCTTGTTCATGTTATGTTTACAAAGGAGGAGAGAATGTGAATACAATTGTGTAGCACAAGGTTTTCTTTGTTCACGTTTTTTACATTAAAAAAACTAAAGTACTTGGAGCCATAGTAATTTCTGTTTTTATGATACAGAATAAAAATATTTTCTACACGATGCAGCTATATTTAAAAAAGAATGGCTATACTGTATAGAATGCATCTCTTCTCCAAAAATCAAACTGAATGGGCCTCCCACATTAAGCTTTGAAAAGGAGTCCTTTACAAGAGAAAATCTTTCCAAAATGCTGCTTCTATGTAAAGCTGGAGAGTTTCTCTTTTTCAGAAAACTTTACAACTGTGCCCTGCAATTGAGATTGAAAAATGTTAAAACCTGTTCTTCGGTCCCCATCAAATCACTTGTACTTTTTATATATTTATCTTAATAAACTGCAGTTAATTTTCAGAGTGCAGCATGTTGTGTTTTTATTTTTTTTAATCAGCCTCAAATGTGTGGAAAATGTCTGATAAATTTTGTCTGCAAAGACACTGCTTATGTCTCCAAGTTCTCAGTGGGGTCTGATTCACTATTGTTACCCCTTGACTTCACTATAAATTAAGGTCCAACCCCAAAAGGCTTTGCTTCAGAAAGAGCTTGGGTTTGCTCAGTATAATATAATGTAGATAGTGGGATCAGGGAGATTTCACCAGT
Source organism: Spea bombifrons (assembly GCF_027358695.1). NCBI lineage: Eukaryota > Metazoa > Chordata > Amphibia > Anura > Pelobatidae > Spea > Spea bombifrons. The sequence goes on from NC_071088.1 coordinate 111,324,152, forward strand.
CTCCCCATCCATTAAAATATGCATTATACAGGGCTAGCTCTCCTTTCAGTGGATAAACTACATAAAGTGTTAGGAAATGACTAAGCCCGTGGTTGGATGCTCCCTAGCTGTGATTTCTTAAATCCTCTATTTAATTATATGCCAGGGGAAATGTATAGAGTTGTGAAGTTGGCCACAGGGATGTGTAAGAAATGTTTCGCCAGCATGTAGACATTTTTGTGTTTACATTTTTAGTATACGCTAAAAACTGTATCATATAGTTCTGTTAACTAAGTAAACCTATATTTACAGATTAATACTTATGTATTGTATGTTACTTAATTACTATTAAGAACTCAGATTGTATGTATAACTTGGAAGTAGTCATGCTAATTTTCTGTTCTAAGCATCTTCCGGAATATCCCTCCCCATTAATTTATCTTTCCCCTATAGTTAATTTGCTGGTTGATTAATGCCTTTATTATTGTGGAGGCGATAACTTCAGGGCAGGAAATTAATTTGGATGTGCCAATTAAGATGAAACCATATATCTCTTGAAACAATTACAGAAAGTGCTTATAATAAATTAAATGATCCTATGATTTGTTATAACATTTTTACAGGGGAAAAAGTATTCTGCCAAAGCTTACGTTCAGTCTACTGCACACGCAGTGCAGGTGTATGTGTCTTTCCTTTTGGGTCCTACAGTTGGAATCCAACACAGTCTGAACACATAGATCATGAGACATGAAGGAAAAGAAGTTTGCATAAAATGCTATGCCAAGGCTGGTCCTTAAATCTGAAAACAATTCTCACAAAAATAACATAAGATGTAGCTGGTTTTCACTGCTGTATTCAGCTATATGACAGTACACATTTTCTTTTCAGCAGTTTTCTATAATTGTTGAAAATAGTGTAACAAAATGCATCTCAATTAGTTTAAAAGGTTACTAGTCAGTTGTTTTACCCGTAATTGAATCTGTGCAAGATGGCTTGATGATAAATTCTGCATGTTATGTAATGGTTCCTTATTTCATGTCATCTGTAAGATTCTGTTGCTTAGCAAGCCTGGCAAGACTTGTTTATCACTAAAGTTCAGCCCGCAGCGCATGTGGCCCTCAGGCTTTTTTTTTTTTGAGCCTCTATTGTACTTGAAAACCCCATTGTATTGTTTTTCATCTATAATTTAACAGAGCTTTGCTTAAAATGCCAGGTGCTGATATGCTTCTGTTCCTGAGTAAAGGGTATCCCAATACTTAGGACAAAAAGATCTTAATTCAGCTCTGATGCTAAAGCATACTTGGGGGGGCACTAAACAAAATGGCTAGAATACATAACATGTTTGTTTTTTGGTAGATGAGAAGCATATACACCATCTGAATATACACCGTTAACTACAAACTTCTGCCTCCTATCACTCAACCATTGCCTTATCCAGAGTTTTCTAAGGGAGACGGTTTGGAATGCCTTACTGAAATCTAGATAGGCTATATCAACTGACTAGTTACCCAGTCAAAAAAAAAATGTTATTTTGAAAAATAAATCACTGTATTTGCTCAATTATAAGACAACCCTGATTTTAAGACGACCACCCAAAATTTGAATATTAATTTGGGAAAAAAGAAAAAGCCTGAATATAAGACTAAAAAAAGGTTTACTAGTAAATATTAATTCACATGTAAACTATTTTTTTCATATTTAATAAAAACTATGAGTAAAATTATTTTTTTGTTTGCATTTCCTTTTATTTGCCACTCTGCCCCCAGTTATGCACATCTGCCCTGTAGATATACCTTATACCTCCCTGATATGTCACTCCCAGATATGCCTTTTAACCCCCTATTTGCCACTCTGCCCCAGATATGCCTTATACACCCCTATATGCCACTCTGCCTCCCTGACATGCCTTTTAACCCCCTATTTGCCACTTCCCCCCCCACGATATCCCTTATACACATCTATACGCTACTCTGCTTCCCTGATATGCCTTTTAACCCCCATATATGCCACTCTCCAGAAAACCGTTATGCCACTCAACTTACCAACTTACCGTTGCATCCCTAGTCTCAGAGGAAGTGCCGGCAGCAGCGGAGGTTGTCCTTGCACAGACTTCCACCGGCTACCAGAGAGGAGGATCCTTGATATGTCACTCTGCCTCCAGCGCTACAGGGGATCTGGATCTTAGTCTTGTAGTCAGAGCAAATATGGTATGTTATTACCTGAAGTAAACCCCTCATGTTTCTGAGAGAAACCATTTGCTTCCAGATATTTAACAATCCTATCCTTTAGCGTCCATTAATTTGCCAACTACTGACGTGAGGCTTACTGGTCTTGTAGTTGGCCCGAGTCTTCCCTACTACCTTTTTTTGTGCAGTGGTGCTACGGTAACCAACATTCAGTCTTCTCGAACTACGCCTGGCATTAGTGACTGAGTCTGTTTATATTTCTTAAATGCTAGCTTCTTCTCCTTCAGTATATTAGGCAAATCTGCAGAGTAGTTTCCTTTTTTCATTTAGTCTTACTAAATGCTGTTCTGCTGTCTTTAGCAGAGCATCTCTTAAATATTTGCATCTCTCCTGGACTCCATCTTAAGATGTCCTACCATCATATACTCACCTACCAGTCTCTCCATTTTAGGAAAATCCACGTTTCTAAACCTTGGTTTTAGTGTAATGCAATGTAACTTCTCCTTATTTTAAACCACACTGATTGAGGGTCACTGGACCCCAAACACTTTCCTTCAGTGATATCTGAAATCAAGTCTCCATTTGTAAATACCAAATCCAGCACAGCCCCCTCCTTGTTGGCTCCTCAACCAATTGATTAGGACACAGTCCCTGTAAGAAATTAGGATGTCTCTATTCCTGGCTGACCCTGCTGTTTAGTCTTTCCAGTCTACATCAGGGTGATTAAAGTCTCTCTTAATGATAACCTCACCTTTCATTGACACCTTAGTTATTTCTTCAAGTAGCAGATGGTGAAGCTCCTCTGCATGTCTACGGGTTTATATGCTATACCAATGCGAACAACCACTTTGTTACAAAGTTCTAATGTTCCATCCTGGGAATGGTAACATCCCAGTCATTTTGCTTATTGTACTAAGTCTCTGTAACCGCTGCTAAATCCAACAAAGAGTGATAGGGGAGATAAACAAGTACCAGAGAAGGTGTTGCTAAAGACACTGTTGGAGAGGTAGAATTTGGGCCAGGAGAGAGCTGTCACATGGATTCCATAGGAATACAAGATTTTCATAAGATGGGGATTCAACAGTGTGCAAGGCTACAGAGGGGCCCAAGAGGAGAGCATAGATGGTTTACTTAATTTTTTGGTCACTAGAGTTTGTGTCTCTGCCAACATGCTAAAAGGTTATTGTCAAATCTTGGTTTTAATAGGCACAAGTTACCCGCGGTCCCCGGTGCCCTGCTGCACTTCCCTTACGTTGGGGTAAGGAGGAAGCGTCAGCCGGGAATTGACTACACGCTCTGGTATTTGACCTATTTCTCTTCTGACTACCCGTCCTGTGTATCACCCTTGGCCCGCCTGACCCTTCGCTCAGTTTTTTGGCACTCGGCTTATCCGCTTGGAATTTTGTATCTCTATTGTGATATATCCTCCAGATTTTTCGGTTCTCTCCTGCCATACTCAAGGACTATCTACTATTCATATATCTACCAACTCTGGAGCCTCCTCACTGTTGGGATCATCGAAAACCTGGGGAGCGTTACTAGGGGTATCCTCTGGTACGTCTTTACTGGGAGAAGAACTTTTGCAGTGAGTGCTCCGGTCAACGGTAGGTGTGACACTCAACACGTTGACTGAGTGCTGGGAAATTATGTCATATCCTAACACTCAGACTGAGTCAGCATGCTAGGAATTAGGGAATGGTGATGGAAAAGGCTTTGCTGGCAGCCATGCTCACTAGTTTGCAAATGTCTAGCTTGCACTGAATGTAAAGTTACTGCCTTATAAAACTAAGAGGCTATTTTACATCCTGTAGCAGATTATAATTATAAGAAAATCTGACACAGTTTTATGTGACACTTCTATTTATTTGTACGACTGTATATGCATGTCACATATAAAACGTTATTTATTAACGTAAATTAATTGTAATAGTTGTAGACACCACTCTATCTTATGAGAAAAAAGAAAAATGTTGACACTTGAAATAGTTCCTTATTGATTGTCCATTTGTTAATAGTCTTCACATCTACAAAATTTTGGTAAACGATTTACTTAAGCATAACTGGTTCCCAAAAAGTGCAATGCACATTGTAAAGACTATTGCTTACTACTAGAACGGATAGACTACTGCACTTCTGCGAAGCTATGGTAAATAACTATTCCCCAAAAAATCTTTGAAAGGATCCCCTAAAAAAATTAGTGTGTAAATAGAAAGTGTTGTCTAGGTACCTTACCTTGAACATAATGGTAGATGTCCCAATAGTGTGGGCTATCAGCTGCTAGAAGGACTATCTAAAGTTTGTTCACTAGTTGAATATGAGAACCTTCAGGCCACTCTCACAGCTTTAATCACTTTTTTGGTAATTAAAGTTTGTTTTGTAAAGATAATATACATTCTCTTTAGCATTTTTTTTCTCCAGTGGATTTTTGTTAAGAGTTCATTGTAAAAACTGTAAAAAGCGATTTAAAAGACTATTGATATTGTATTAGTATAGAGGTTAACTGAGATACCGTTCCTTTGCCTTACAAAGTCCAAGGCAGAAGAGGTTTGCTAAAGTTCATGTCACAGAATACAAACTGACTTTTTTCCAGAATGACCGGAATAATACCGTATTTGCTCTGTTATAAGACGACCCTGGTTATAAGATGACCCCCCCAAAAAAAAATTTGAATTATTCATTTAGGAAAAAAGAAAAAAACTGAATATAAGACTATCCTATAGGAATTTTTTTTTACTGGTAAATATTAATTCACATGTGCACTATTTTCCATATTTAATAAAAACTATGATTGAGAAAAATGATTTTTTGTTTTATTTCCTTTTATTTGCCAACCTGCCCCCCAGTTATGCACATCTGCCCCCAGGCTTGCCACTCTGCACGAAGACAACCTCTGCTTCCGCCTGGGCTTCTATGGTTTAGCACCAGAAGGTCAAGTCATGCCGGTGCTCAGTCATAGAAGCCCCGACGGAAGTGCCAGCAGCAGCGGAGGTTGTCTGTGTGCATCGCACAGACATTCACCGGCTGCCAGGGAGGAGGATCCACATCCCCTGCAGCACTTCTATACGCGCAGACAACCGGAAGGTCATGTCATGCCGGCACTCTGTCATAGAAGCCCCCAGAGGAAGTGCCGGCAGCAGCGGGTGTTACCAGAGAGGAGGATCCAGGTCCTCTGCAACGCTGTGGGGGATCTGGAATCCTAGTCTTATGGCTCTATTTTAGGTCTGATTATAAGACAGCCTCGAATATAAGACGAGGGGTATTTTTCAGAAAAAAAACCTCATCTTATAATTGAGCAGAAAGGCAGATACAGCTAATCTATAGCCTGGTATTTGACAATGTTCAATACAAAAATGGGTTCATGGATTACAAGACCTATGAATAGCTTCTGATTGTAAAGCTAGTTAATGATTAAGTGTTGGCTGAAGGAGAAGCAGCATTATGCTGTAGTCAGTGTAAGACCATCACAAAAAAGGTAAGTTACAAGTGGAATATCTCCACATCAAGTGATGGGGGTGATTCCTATTTTATTGTCAATAGGCAGAGGTGTCTAGGTTTTTAGGTGCCCAAAGGGATTTAGGAGAAACGAATAGTTAAAATGATACCATTTATTGGCTAACCGTTTAATTGCAAGCTTTCAAGACCAAGTTGTTAGGCATTAATGAAGCTAAAACAAAATGTTCTAAATACAAAAGCACAGTTCACATGTTAACAAAAAGGTAAAATAAACACACAGGTATTGGGGAATTTACTCAACAGTAAATTAGTGGGACTAACAGAGAGCTAATAGATAGACATAGTTCAGTCAGAGCATCTTTGGTCAGTTTACTCCCTGGTTAGAGAGACCATAAAAACCATTTGACACATGCCAGATCCATGAAGGTGTCAAATAATAATAATAAGGAATAAGTTGGTTGTGTGAGGATTAATGATTTGTAATGTTGTAATTGGAGATTAATTCTCTGTCTCTATTGAGGCCAGTGAGTAGGGCATTAAACTGGCAGATTCGTTTGACCTCCTATATTTTTCTCTCCCTCTGGGTGTGGCATGATCCCATCAGTACTAAGAGCTTCACATCCCACATGCTGTGTCCAGGCTGACAGAAATGCTCTCCAACAGGTCTATCTATTTTTTCTGGTTGATGGTATGGCTGTGGGAATTAAACCGTTTGTGCAATGCATTTGGGCATTTAACACACATAATGAGGCACACTACTTTAGAGGATTTGCATTTAAAACAGCCATTGATTTTGTGGTGTAAGTGTGAGCCTGGTATTAGTATTTTATCTGTGGTGTGGATGTGTGTACAGGTCTCACATCCCTTTTGTTGGCAGGGAAAGGTACAATTTGCTGTTTGCCTGTGAAGGGTGCTCTTCACCATCCATTGTTTGAGGTTGGGAGGCTGTTTGAATGAAAGTGGTGGTGGGGGGGGGGAAATTGTCCGAAGTCTTTCATCAGTGTCCAGGATTGCTTGTAATTCCCTTGAGATCCAGCAATGGGATTTCCTTTGTGGATTGTAGGTTACCACTAATGGTACTCGATTTTTTGTGGCTGCTGGTATTTCAGGAGGGTTTCTCTGGGTATATTGATAGCTTTCTGTATTTGGGAGTCTGTGATTTTTATACTGTACCCACAATTGATGAATTTCTCACTGAGATTCTGGAGATGTTTATCCCGGTCAATAGAATCCGAACAGATGTGATTATATCTCATGGCTTGACTGTAGATGATTGAGTTTTTGGTATGTCTGGGATGGAAGCTGTTGTGTCTCGGGTAGGTTGGTCTATCTGTTGGTTTGCGGTAGAGTGAAGTCTGAATGGACTTAATGTAAATGGTAGTGTCTAGGAATTGGATGTTAGTGTGGGAGTAGCTCAGTTTCAGGTTTATGTTAGGATGAAAGGCATTATAGTCGCTACCAGTCCAGATGATTAGTATATCGTCTATGTAGCAGAGAAATACCAGTGGTTTGGTGTGGCAGGTGGAGATGTAGTCCTCCTCCAGTTTGGCCATAAACAGATTGGCATATTATGGTGCCATTCGTGTGCCTATTGCAGTCTCCATTTTTTGGAGATAAAAGTCCTGTCCAAATATGAAGTATTTGTGGTTGAGGATAAACTGTATTAGTTGGATTATGGGTTCCATTCCTAGGTTCTCCTGTTCCAGGTATTTGTGGCATGCTGTTATATCATCACAATAGGGAATGTTGGTGTAGAGCAGGCATGTCCAAAGTCTGGCCCGAGGGCCAATTACGGCCCGCGTTCCGGACTGATAAGGCCCCACAGATAAGTTGCCCAAATATAGATCTGTTTTTTTTTAATTAAAGGCAGAGTGATTTAACACCTGTTTAGATTTGTCATCCAAGTCACAAAATGAAAAGTATGCCGTTTTCATTAAACTTTAAAGTTAATTTGCATTTAATTTTAATAGTTCAAAGAATGTCAGGCAAAATGGTCGGCCCTCGCACATGTTCACTTCATCAAATCTGGCACTCTTCGAAAAAAGTTTGGACATGCCTGGTATAGAGGGATTCTACATCCATGGTAGCAAGAATGGTGCCATCAGGAACTGTGCCAATGTTGGCAAGTTTGTTTAAGAGATCGGTGGTGTCTTGGAGGTAACTGGGTGATCCCTTTACTAAGGGTTTAAGGATTTTTTCAACCCAGCCACATATGTTTTCTGTAAGGGTTCCGACTCCTGAAATGATGGGTCTTCCGGGGTTTCCCTCTTTGTGTATTTTGGAGAGCATATAGAAGGAGCCCGCTTTGTGGTTAGTGGGCACCAAACCTTCTACCTGTTGCCTGATGTTGAGCGGCAGTCATTTTAAGGGGTATTTGGAAAAGATTTAAAAGGGGCTAGTAATATCCCCTCTTAATAAAGAAATATAATAGTGATATAAATTTAAGCGGGATCTGTGCCTCACTCCTCCCATATAAACTGGGGCTCCTGAAACAGCTGAGAATATGCTAGAAATTTCCCTACAAGCGGGTGAACCTGTCAACTTCTACAGAGCACCCCTATCATGCATTTGCAAGGGGGTACACTGGAATCTTAGGGGGCATGCAGCTATATGTATTAAGGTGCTTTAAAGTCCCTTTAATATCGATTAGTTTTTCTATTTTTTATGGGTTCACAAATATATTAGGAGTCAGCCACAGCTGATAACCCATCACCCTCGGCTTATAATAAAAAGTTCATAGTTGCAACAGGGATATATCAAAAGAGACAGAGCTGAGTGGAGTGTGACCCCCGCAATCCCCTCATGTCAGAAGGATGGTGAGATATGAGCATTCCTGGGAACTCTCCGGGTTTACCTGGAGATTGCCGGGTGAAGTACCGCATCTCTGGTTCAAGACCCGAATCCCCCGCTGATTTCCCTTTAAATGGGGGTGTTTCCCGCTGACATCAGCAGGAATGCCTCCGACATCAGCTGGACCGCCCAATGACATCAGTGGGCCGCATTCCGCAAGGGAAGGCTCCGGGCAGCCGGAGCCCATAAGTTCCCAGGTATGGATATGAGGGCGCAACACTTTTTCACATAATACAAGCAGACTGCAGTGAGGTGTCACCCGTACGCCTTCCAACATTTCAAAAGGCTGAAAATGGAGCAGTTATCGTTGTGGCTAGGATGCAGGGTTTCATTTTGTAGGTGACATTATGACCTGTTGATAGTTATTGAAGAATTTCGAATAGGGATGTATAATATTCACTATTTAAATACACATTATTGTGACATATGGTTTTAGAACAGTTACACTAATAACAAACATTCTGAAAGGCCAACATCAGGGGGGAAATAGTAAATGGATTTGGGCCCCTCTTTGTTACACTGAAACAATCCAAAAAAGCGTGGGCCACCGCTGTTTCCACTCAGAACATCTATTTATTAGTCCGTGGCTATGGAAACAAACACCGCCCATTGGCTACATTTCATTTTCGCGGTCTCTCCCGCGCTGTTATCAGCCGTGATATAACATCCAACCAGCTGCTCCCATATTACGCCTTCCAACACTTGACACTGACGGAAAAGAGGGCGGGGCTGGTGTTATCTTTAACCCCCTTCCCTCCCACCGTTAGGGATTGTTGCGACAACATTCGACGACATTTCGGTGCGTTTTTCAGTGGAAACCCTCCAGAAACGATAGAGTTAATGATGACTCTGCACTAGACGTATTTCGCCCTGAAATCCTCCCACCCTTGCTATGACACAGTTCTCGCAAGATGGCGACTAAGTACAAATCCACTCCCATTTGTACTGCGTATTCCCGAGGCCGCCATCTTATGAGTGGAAATGTTGCAGCGGAATGCATTAGGAAAGCGCCCTTACAATCCATGTGTAAACATGGCGGACGCCAATTATTGGGCCTAAGGGAGGGGCGGTAGTGACATCACTGAGTAGGGGGGCGGGCCAAAAGTCCTCCTTTTCAACCTTGTCCCGGCTCCGGCCTTTCAGGCTCCTTGAGCTTTGCCGGTTCCTGTGAGAAGCAGCACCTTCGTCGGGCCTCCCCAAAACCATAGCATCTTATCCCCGTGTAGGTTCAGTAACCCAGTCAGTCTTGCCATGTCTCTGATCTCAGCAGGACGCGTGTGCGCCCGTATCCTAGCAGCCAAGGTGAGTCCCGACAAGGGAAATGAGCGATCCCCGCGGGAGCAGGGAGGCCTGCGTTATTCCTTTCCGTCACCCCATTACGCTGCATACTTGTCTGTGCATTAAAGCACTGTGGAGTCTGCCCCGAATGCCGGCATCTACAGGTGGTGTCTATACACACCCTTTGTCTTGTCCCACATGGCCCGGGATCCGCTTCCCTTCCCCCAGTGACCTGAATGCGGTTCGCCTATCATATTACACCATGGGCATTTCAGATGATCTTATCGCGGAATCCGCGTTTTTGAGCTGTTGGAATCTCCTATAACGAGCAGCCATAACGGGGGCACAAAAGACTGTGACGTTTATTGCAGATATCCTGTCACATAATTTTATTTACATGCCTTTAGTCTCAGGTTATACATTAGTTTATTCACGAAAGAGACGGTTGACAGTGTAGTTGGGGGTAGCCCCTTGGCCTTTCTATACATTTGAAAGGCCCATCTCTATTGGGCGTCTGCACGAAGTGCTTGGCTGACCCTGTATAATGTATGGAAAACTGTGAGATTTTTCTAAAGTCTCCTCGCCCATTGAATTATTCATTATACAGGGCCAGCTCAGCCCTCTTTTGTTGGAGGATTTTTTTGACATGACCCTTTATATAGTGGATTTTGAATAAAGGTTGTCAAAACCCAAACTCTCCTTTTAGCAAAAATATCTATTTTTAACAAACATTTTAGAAGCTCAAGAGGTTAATGGTGAAGCTACATTTCTCCTAATCCGTTACGTGATGAATTCATCTCGTCGTGTTTCACCGATACACTAACCTTCAGCTCCAGGGGTCATCAAACCAAGACACTGGCCATGGTGGAGTTAGCGTGAGCTACCGGTCTTATGTTATGGTTACACGGGGGGAAAGATAATTATTGTTGATGGTGCATTCAAGACATTACTGAGCCATGCTGTATTGAATTTTGTGTGTTTGGGGCAGAAGACAATTATTTTTAATACTCATTTTTCAAGTGTGCATAAATAGGACATATACAATATATTATACTGTCCCTGTGAAGAATAACCTTTTTCCCCAAGTGATCTTACACTGTCACACAAACAGGCTTCCTATGGCTTTATTGGCACCATATATATATTCTCTGCCCATGTGTGGTTAATGTTATGTGCAAATGATATTGGCCCATTGGAAAGCTTGCTATTTCTAGTTTAATTACTTAATACTTGAGTTACATCCAGGACTGCATAAATGGCCATGTTCCAGCAGAGTCCATTATAAATATTATAGTTGTCATCAACCTATCCGCCATATTCTTTGTATGAATCCTGCTAGTCTTGGGTGACTTTGGACATGACAGTCGCTGGCTTTTACAACCATAGTGCATGTCATTTATCTGCATCAGATGTGAAGTACCAAAGGTCAGACGTGTAACACCTTTTTGATTCTAGTTCTTTTTAAACAGGTTAGGGCTACACAAAATTAAGTGGGATTTGGGTGGCCAGACACAGTTACGAGTCATCCATATTCTTATAGGGTTTGGGTAAGAGGTATGTCCACATATGCTTAACATGGATAGGAGCCAGTGGGTACGTCTTTCGAATCTCAGCTGACATTTTTCCCAGGGATAGGTTGTGTTTTATCAACCACTCAAACTAATGTATTTCCTTGCATTTTAGTTTTAGAGAATAACATAGTTAACACTGTTCATTTACTATAGATTTCTATGCATAGACACTGTGTAAAAATGAAAAATCCCTGACTTACAAAAGAATGCATTGTCTACTACAGGTAGTTTCTTGTGATCAAGGGTTTAAAGTCCCACATACATTGTCTTCATATAGGTAGAAATATAACGTCAGATATACCCCCCTTTTAGTAACCTTTCCCCTACATGGGAAGTATTTGAAGCATTTGTCAAGGACATATGTTCAGTGGCCTCATCGGATTGCCCTCAACAACCTTGTATTATGGCCGATCAGGTGACTTCATTCAAAACTGTGTGCATGACTGCTTGGCTTCTTTATTGTGCTTTCACATTATTTAACTACAGGGAGTTCTTCCAGGCTACAGCAGCAGCTACCAGGCATTCTTCTAGTCCGTATAACTTGTTAATTCAGTGACAAGTTTGTTTCCAGAGGGGAAAATCGTTGGTGAAGGTTATAATGGGAGTTTGCATTAACAAACACAAATCAGCTTTATTATGTAGACATAGGAATAAAATAGCTAATATTTTTGATTATAAATGTTTGCTACCTTTTCTAACAATAAAATACAATATCTATATGGAATGGGGAACGTTTGTCGAAGAAATGTAAATATTAAAACTTTAAGCATTGCATGTCACGTTTGACAGAACAAAAAGTGATTCAAAGCCAGAGGTTAAACAGGTCTGTGAGTTTTGCTACTCAAGGTCAGGTTTCAAATCATCAATCACATGTTAGATAATGTCAAAAATTTGATTTTTGGAGGTCGCAATGAATGTTTACAGCGACAAACATTTTGAAGAGGGATAGTCTTAGAAAAATTGATAAGGTCAGAGTTATTGCTATATACCGAAATCCCCCGTTTTAACAAATCATAAGAGTTTGGAAGCCGTTGCTCCCAAAACAAGTAGTTGCAATTGACTTCTAAACTTCTCGGTGCATCCTAAATTTCTTAATGTACTGTCGCTTTCCCAAATCGCCAAATGTTGCATAAAAGCCATTATCAAACATTGACCTGAAATAAAGTCAGATGGATTTTGTAATATTGCGCAGATAAGGGCACTGTTAGATGGCTGGTATTTTTATGCCTAAAACTGTTTAGGAAACAAAAAGACCCTTAAAATGCATTCATGCCCCCTCCCTTTAGGGGTCGGTGAAGCAGGTGGTAGGGGCCAAATGGCTTACATTTTATTTACTCAGCCACTATGTAGTTTACAGAGGTTGAAAGGGCTTAAAGGAATGCTAATGTCAAAGTATCAACCTCTCCTTTAACTGTGTGCATGCTAGAGCAGAAATGCCATTAGAATTCATGAATTCCTCTTTCTTCAAATTAGATTTCAAAAGTATCAAAATAGTTTGCTTGAGATGCCTGAGTTTTGAGCTCCTGGCAGTTTGTAATCCTACTCTGTGTTGCCATTTAAAGCATGGGTTTGAATGTCATTGTAGATTGAATGATTCTTCCTAGGTTACAGGAAGTCTGAAAAAGAAGCAGTCATTTGAACAATGGATACCACTGTGCCTTTACGTCTCAATATCTGCTGGGTTGGTTTGAAACATGTAAGCCAGGTTTGGCATTGATGGAACTGTCCCAGTAGGATCTTCTTCTGAAAGAACATGTACTGACCACACTGCCAGGTGAAAGTGCCTCATGTTGTGCATACTGTCCCAGGAACTTATCATAAGAACACGTAGCATTTGCAATACTTCATAGGTTTAATAATGTTGGAAGAAGACTGATGACATGGCCTGTGTTTTTTATATCCCTTACAGTTTTCTGCAGCTCTGATTTAATGTGATTGATTGGACTTTAATTTAAATCTGTTTGTTCCAATGGATTCTTTCCCCAACACATCTGTAGTCTCCTCAATCAGTCATCAAACTAACAAAATAAACTTTCCTGATTGCCGATTGTTTAAATGTGTTGCTAATGATAATACAGTAGGTTCTTTGAAATAGGTGAATAAAGTGGACCCACCACTTTTAATCTATATGGAGAGTTCTTCACTCTGCATCAGTGTTGATAACTCCACTGGGGTAGATAACTACTGCGAGTCAGCAACTATGAATAATGAAAAGCCAGACATTTTCTCATTACCAGTATGCAGCTTTGTGATATCTTCTGCCGTGGAAGAATTCCTCCCCACTCCGGGGAAAAATCTAAGATTGTATTTTTGTAAATGGTTGCATTTTAGGACCAAGGACCAATAAAAGGTGAGATTGAATTGTTTAAAGGAAGTCATCAGTCACCTGGCTTATGCTTATTTGAAGACCCTGCTTGAGGTGGACTTTAAGTGAAGATCTTTCAGAGCTCATCCACCACTTTAAGTCACGGTAGACCTAAAAACAGGTCAAGCCCAAAAGCATAACATCTACTTTGTTCCACTCATAAACGTGCATGTTTATATATAATAATAAAAAAAAACAAAAAACCCTTCTTTAAATCTATTGGTGTGCTGCACGTGTAGCTATTTCTGGGAGTTGCTAGTCATACTTTGATCATTTTGGCTTTTCACTATTGGTATACCAGAGTGATAACCTGCCCTTTGGAAGCCTAGGTGTTGGCAGTACTCTCCTTTTTTTCTTGTACTTTCCTGGTACGTTGTGCTGTCACATGCATGTGAAGGTTTCAGTGACTCATGCGGGTTTTGTCAGGTCAAGGGGTGTTCGCAGCCTTTCCCTTATTCTTGGATATTCTTTTTAATATTTAAACTAGTGTTTTACCGCACGCTTGCAGTTGGTAGGAAAGTTTGTAACCTAAACCAGTGAAACGGCATGTATGTTTTACAGGTAGTATTTATGCTGCACTTAAAGGGCACTCCTGTCCAGGTTTTTACCCTAGTATCAGTGAAAGTTTGCTTTACTAATCACTGCCTTTCAATAAAACAAACGTTTCCATTGGAAATGTTTACTTACCCAGTGGCTGCTTCTTCACCGAAGCAACACTTGTATAAGCGTGCACGCTGCTTCCCTGGCGTTAGGGAGACATGTTTTAATGCTATTTCCCCTAGGGGCTGCATTGCATGTTTGTACCAAGCTACCTATCGGTGGCAATAGCTTGATGGTGTTCTAGAAACGAGGAGGGGCCAAGTATTTCAGATAGAAGTGCCTGGGTGGACTTAAAAAGGATGTCCCATGGAATATTTTCTCCCTCACCATAAAACAGTGCTTTATTCAGTAATGTAGGATACCAATGACAAAAACCCATTTTTTTCCATTTTGTTACAATAAACTTAATTGACATGCATATCTGGAGGCTGCTGTTGTCTTGAGTGACTTTCTGGGCACGGCCACTACAATGAGATGAATCTTTATGACAGCACTAATGAAGTCTGTTCCTCCATAGATATTTATTAGTCAGTGTCCGGCTTGGTGATTAAGACTGAAAAATGATATTGTGTACCACATGATAAGGAGTCAGTGTTTGTCTAGTAGATTTTGCCAGGGTAACAGAAGTAGAACACATACCATTTAATTTTTTTTAATGGCGCAATGTTTTTGAAAATTGTATTATAATCTAATATTTTGAAAGTACTTTCAGTTTGTGCTGTGAGAGTTTCTGACTGAATCCTGTCCCATAGTTTTTTTTGCATAATAACATCTGTTGCCAGCCTATAAAACAGCACTTCTCATGTTTTCACGGACACAATTTGGAATTAGTTTCCCATTTGTATGGCATCTTAATTAGAGTTGGGAAGAGGTAACCAAAATTATACAATGGGTTAAGTATGTAAAACATTAATGTTGATCTTATGGTACAGTTGCCACAACAGGCATGCCAAGACCTCTGTTGTGTAGCCAGGTTGCCAACTGCCTGGCTGATTTATTAAATCAGCTCAAAATAAATGGAGCATGAGATCTATTCATACAGACTCCTGTCTTACTGCGTCCTCTCAAAGCATGCCAGCTACTGATGCTGAGCGCCGGGATAGGATGTCATAATCCCAGCACTCGGCACTGAAGCTGCATAATGGAGTATTGAAACAGAGGTCTGTAGGAAAGGACCTTGTTCTCCCACCAGAGGAATTAAGAAAGGTAAAAGATGAGGAGAGAGAGGTGGTGAGAAAGAAGGAAGATGGCGAGAAAACATAGAAATGATAGGAAGGGGATGGAAAATGAAAAAAAGATAAGAGGGAAAGTGGCAATAACAGCACATGGGTTCCATCTGAGAAGCCACTTTGCATCCATTTATATACATTTAGATTGGATTAAATGGGATCCATGTTCTGCTGCTGCCACTGCTTCCTTATGGTATGAGAATGCAAGGGTTAAACAAAACGCAGTCCAATTGCTGCATTTATCCCCAAACAGAATTGTCTTGCCAAAATAATCTGCCAGGATGTGTGCGAGTGCATATGTGTGTTATGTTTTTTTTTTTTTGTCTGGAAGGTGAAAACTCTGCAGTTCACCAGGGGTAGGCACCACTGTGCAATGTTGACACTTTAAGATCTGCAACTTGGTGTGCGGAAAATTGGGCCCAAAAACATTCGCCATCATTACCCAAGCGTACTGTTTCCAAAGGCTGTCTTAGCCAATGACAACAATCCACAGATACTCAAAACAGGAAAGGTGACTTCTCCCATAGACACCAATAATTTGAGTTTCTTATGTGTCATTATATGTTTAATGAAGTGTAGAATTAGAAACACAAAAGTGGCAAGTCTGGTTTAACCGGGTATATGCACACACTGGATCGTTAAACATCTCTGGTGTATGGATATTTCCTTTTCTACTGCCTTGCCACACCAGATCATGTTATTAGTATTGCACAATATAAAGGGGAAGCTTCCCCCGTGTTTGATTTTGAAATGTAGCTATTTCTGGGAGTTGCTATTCATACCTGGTGAGCTGGAGGAGATGTCCCTGAGAAAGCTGTCGAATGTGGGTCCCCACTTGTTGACCTGGCTGTTTTACAATAAGCCTCGGATGACAGCCTAGCCCTTTGATCCCTTTTTTACTGTAGTGCAGGTGGTTTTTGGAGAGACAGTATAACATGTTATATTTTACAACTTGAACAACTACTTGGTTGTATGTAAACAGTTGCCGTGTGTGTATAAAATATATATAATTACATCTCAGCAGTGATATTTTTATAGGCTTACCTGTGAAAGCAGATGCAGAATGAGTGACCTGCTCTCTCCTTTTGATAGTGTTGATAACAAAACAAGTACTTATTATTATTCTTTAAGAACTTTTTTTTATTGTGTGGCAATAAGGTGATAGTTGTGCTTAGTCTTTTAGAGTTCCAATACCAGTTCTCTGAGGCGCTGGGTTCAGTATTCAGATTCTCTTAATTAAATTCACTCTATATATGACTTTAAAGTGCCATTCAGCAGACAGCAAAAAAAAATAACCTATCCGGTCATTTTCAATGATTATTTGCCTTTATATTTTAACTAGGTGTAGTCCTTCATAGTTTTAGCTTGACCTTGATTTAGGGCTGTTTCTGATTAAACACATATACTTGGTCTTTTAGACTTCCAATACCATATACACATATACTCGGGAAATCCTAAAAGGACCACCACTGATCTTACCCATGTTAAAATGGGTCCAAATAACTGACCTGCTTTGGGCTAGATAAAGATTAAAGGTGGTTTCTCTGTTGAAGGCTGTACCGTGTAAGCAGCGGAAGGGCTGGTGGTGAGAAGATCAGTTTCCACGAGCTTTGTTGGTATGAAGATGAGTTTGATTCCAAAACACATTTTAGTTCCAGGTTGGACCACAGGGAGGCATAGGGGAAAGCTTTTCAGCCAGAGTCCCTTCCTTGGCATGCTAGCCAGCAATGTATTATATGTAACCTATTTCTGTGCAGTTCCATGTTTGGCAGTACTGGCCATTGCATGTCACGATGAAGGGATTGCTTATGCAACGTAGGAAGACAGTGAGCTGGCGTATGAAATAATATTGCAACAATTTTTAACACTCAGGAAACCATCAAAATTAACTGCCCCATTTAAAGTCATGATATGGCATTAGCACCAGAATAAAGGCTGGTAATTATACATAATGTCATTGCTCACGTTCAATTTATCGCGCCAAAATAAAATTTAGGCTGAATGAGCCAAAATGATATTGGTATAGAAGCCACTGGTTTTAAGTCCATTATAAGAGTATTTCAAGTTGAAAGTGAAATTGTGACACCAGGACTTTTCTTCCGTCGGGCAGATCAATCTGTGTTGTATCTAAAGAGTAAAACTGTTGCAGCAAGAACTCGATAGCATTGTGAATTTATTAAAGTAACATGCTTTCAAAGAGACGGGTCAGGGGGCTCGCATTTGATTGGTGCTTCAGTGATTAATCATACGTAATTTAAGAAGCACCAATCATGCCATGTTAGAGCCTCCTGGTCTGTCTCGCTCTGAAAACACGTTGCTTTAATAAATTCACACTGCTGTCGAGATCTTGCTGCGATGATTTTATTCTTTAGATGTGGCTTGGTCTCCGCTACCGCGTGCGCTGTCCGGTTTTATGGCGGAGCATAACATTTCAATTGCTGTTTTTGGTATGTTTAGTCCAGATTGTATTTTGGGAAGAATGTTGGTTAGAGTAATTTCAATTGTATAGGGTATCTACGACTTTTATAAATGCAAAAATGGGTTGCTTTTGGGCATCCCCATTTTGGCCCAAGTGGATCTTAAGCCTCATACATGTATTTTTAATCTCTTATGCATATGGATAGACCATTATACTAGGAAGGTGTGCTATGTTTTACTACCTCTGTATGGCCTTCGTATTCCATTGTAGAAGTGCTGTAACCAGGAGTCCCCCAGGGGCAAGCATTATTGATATATCTATTTTTTCAAGAATGGTCACTTCCCATGGGTTGCCTCTTTCATTAATGCAGGCTGTTACTTATGTAAGCTTGTTAGCAGATGTAAGTGGTTTGCCTTCAGTCTTTGTTGTCACAACAGCTGAATAATGGGCACAATCTCTTCTTTCTTATCCAAACAGAACTCTCCTTGTGTTCTCATTGCTGCTCGGCAAGCAAGCACTTCTACGGTGAGTCTCCCTTTTTTGAGGGGGGGGTTGATGCTGACCCTGTTTTGGCAATGCATGGCAGTCTTCTAGCTGGAACACATTTCAGATTTACAGATTTTTTTTCATTTTCTGTAGAATCTCAAGGATGTCCTGTCAGACCTGATTCCCAAAGAACAAACAAGAATTAAGAATTTTAAGCAGCAGTATGGGAAAACGGTCATTGGCCAGATCACAGTGGACATGGTAAGTGCAGCACTGAATTTGTAAAATGTGCCACAGGTTGAATACAGATAAACTTTGATACTTCCTACCTTATCTCTCAGTTGAATGTTTTTATTAGTGGGGAGAAATTCAGTCTTGACAGACTTTAATTGTTCCCTGACAAGATATTGTCATTAGAAGGGAAATTCTGAAATGTTCTCAACCTGGCATAGATAACTAATCAGCAGAGCAATATTAGTTAATGGCTCACAGTTTCTTCAGACCAGTTTGTGTTTAACTAAATTGTATGACTACCAAATTAAAAGGTTTCACAAGATCTTGGAAAGTTAAAGGGGCTCTCCTATCATTGTATGCACTTTAAAGGGACACATTTGGTGTTTAGCTGCCCCCAGCTCCATGCCTTGCATGTGACCCTTTTTGCACATGTGCAGAAAGAACTCCCATTTAGTTCCATGGGTGCACGTTCCTGCCAGCTATTGACTGCTTGTCACTGCCAAAACTGGACCGATCTTGATGTAAAGAATGCATGTCAGAGCACTCAAGTACAACTGTGATTTTGGATAAACAGATTAACATATGACATCTGGCTAGGTAAAAGAAGCAGCTGTGAATATTTGTGTTTTAAGAAGGTTCTTGGTTCTATGAGACAAAAAACTTTTTTTTTTCCCCCTCAGATTTACGGTGGAATGAGAGGGATGAAAGGATTGGTTTATGAAACCTCTGTGCTTGATCCTGATGAGGTAAAGAATGAACCCCAATTCTTCCTTTATACATACCATAATAACCTTATTCCCTTAAACCCATTCTGACTGTATCTGTTTCCAGGGTATCCGTTTCCGTGGCTACAGCATCCCAGAGTGCCAGAAGCTGCTGCCCAAAGCCCCAGAAGGTACGGAACCACTGCCAGAGGGACTTTTCTGGCTTCTGGTGACAGGAGAGGTGCCCACTCAGGAGCAGGTAAAAGCACTGATTTAATGAACACTTTTAAATTCTAAGGTGGTTTAATATTTTGCAATTGGCATGCTGTGATCGATTAAGAGATTTTTCCTCAAGTATCACTCTTGTATTTTATTTTGCTCATTACCATAATGTGTAGCAGAACTGGGGTTTTATCATTAAGGAGTCCCAGATTATTTTTAAAGCGGTGTATGGTGGAGATTAGGGCTGCAACTAACGATTATTTTAATAATCGATTAGTTGGCCGATTATTTTTTCGATTAATCGGATAAAAAAATACATTATTTTAAATTGAAGAAAAATTGCAATAAAAAACGTACAATTTACACTTTCATCTCTTTATTGCAATGGCCTCTCTCTATTCACCTTCTTATTTTACTGACATAATAATAAAAGCTACAAGAACCCAAACACAGTGCTTCTCAAACTAGGTTTTAATACAAAGTTATTAGTAAATATTAATTCATATGTTAACTATTTTTCATATTTAATAAAAACTGAGAAAAAAGCCTTGTTTAAATTTTTTTATTTACCAAACTGCCCACAGTTATGCACATCTGACCCCCAGCTTGCCACTCTGCCCCCATATATGCCTTATACCTCTTATATGCCAGATTCCACTGTGCCCCCTGATATGCCACTGTGCCCCTGATATGCCTTATACTCCTTATATGCCAGTGATATGCAACTGAGCCCCCTGATATACCTTTTACCCCCAGATTTGTTTTATGCCCCCCTGATATGCCTAATATCGATGTCTTATACCCCCTATATGCCACTGAGCCCCCTGATATACCTTTTACCCCCAGATATGTTTATGCCCCCTGATATGCCTAATATCCATATGCCTTATACCCCCTATATGCCCTAAAAATTCATAATACCCCCCATACACCACTATAACTCACCCATACACCACTCTGGCTCCTCCCCCTCCCATACACCACTCTGGCTCCTCCCCTCCCATACACCACTCTGGCTCCTCCCCCTCCCATACGCCACTCTGGCTCCTCCCCCGCCCATACACCACTCTGGCTCCTCCCCTCCCATACATCACTTTGCCTCCTCCCCCTCCCATATACCACTCTGCCTCCTCCCCCCCATACATCACTCTGGCTCCTCCCATACTCCACTCTGCCTCCTCCCATACATCACGTTGGCTCCTCCCCCTCCCATACATCACTTTGCCTCCTCCCCCCTCCCATACTCCACTCTGCCTCCTGTGAACCTCCGTTTCTGACAAGACACCAGGGAGCCGGGTAGAGAGGCAGAGTGGCGTATGAGAGGGGGAGGAGCCAGAGTGGTGTATTGGAGGGTGGCTCCCATACACCCCTCTGACTCCTCCCCCCTCCCATACACCGCTCTGCCTCTCTACCCGGCTCCGTTACTGAAGGCACTTTCATTGCAGCTTCATAGAAGCCACAGTGTAAGTGAAGGGCAGTAACGGAGGCTGTCTGTGCGATGCAGACCCTCACCGGCCAGAGAGGATGATTCTCTGTCAGCCGGTGGGGGTCTGCATCGCACAGACAGACTCCGTTACTCACCTTCACTTACACTGAGGCTTCTATGAAGCTGCAGGGAAAGTGCTTGTCAGTAAGGGTGCCGGGTAGAGAGGCAGAGTGGCGTATGAGAGGGGGAGGAGCCAGAGTGGTGTATTGGAGGGTGGCTCCCATACACCCCTCTGACTCCTCCCCCCTCCCATACACCGCTCTGCCTCTCTACCCGGCACCGTTACTGAAGGCACTTTCATTGCAGCTTCATAGAAGCCACAGTGTAAGTGAAGGGCAGTAACGGAGTCTGTCTGTGCGATGCAGACCCTCACCGGCCATCAGAGAGGATGATTCTCTGTTAGCCGGTGGGGGTCTGCATCGCACAGACAGACTCCGTTACTCACCTTCACTTACACTGAGGCTTCTATGAAGCTGCAGGGAAAGTGCCTTCAGTAACGGTGCCGGGTAGAGAGGCAGAGTGACGTATGGGAGGGGGGAGGAGTCAGAGGGGTCTATGGGAGGGGGGAGAGAGACGGAAGTGAGAGACCGGCCGACAGTGAGGAGAATCCAGGTCCCCTGCAGCGTTGCGGGGGATCTGGATTCCGGTGTTATAATCCGATCTCTGTTTGAGGTCGGATTATATAAAGAGAGGAGTTTTTCAGAGCATTTGCTCTGAAAAAAACCTCTTTTTATAATCGATAAAAATCGATCCGATTAATCGATGATGAAATTCGTTGACAACGATTTTCATAATCGATTATTATCGATTTTATCGATTAGTTGTTTCAGCCCTAGTGGAGATTAATAGTTAATAGATTAGCAGTCTGGGTACTGGGCAGCCTGAAAGGTTAGTTAGATAATCAAACATAAACGGG